>NC_068985.1:47245311-47246046 GCF_001194135.2 Octopus bimaculoides
TATATATATATATATATATATATGTATAAGTATAAGTAACATATCTGTGCTATTCTGCGTGTGCACATACTTACCGAATCACACGATACATGCAAAAAAAACCATAAATAACCTCATATTGTAAATAGGTTTCATGGTTTTATATACGATAACAACAAGCTTCACATGCACATTATAATAAAAAATATATAAGAGATCATATTTCTCTTAAAATTGGTGTTTGTTGTACATTTGATGAAGCTAAATCTGATAGTACTCTCACTAACTGATGATGAACCTTCATCACTGTAGCTACAATGTTCTTCTATTTAGCATGACAAATTATGATTTGAAAGAGATTGACGTTATTTCCATAATATGCGCATTAACTATCTATGCACATATATATTCACCACATTCCCTACCAATTTATATTTGTGTCTGACAGTATTATGTTCAAGTCCATCTTTAATCTGATATTCCTTTTATATTTTGTTAAACCGTCCTAATCCCGCTTTTGCTATACTTACCCCACTTCTAACCCTCACCTATCTTTTTTTCTTGGCCTCTCTCTTTCATACATGCACAAGATTACACACGCACGCAAACACATACACATACACACACACATATACACGTACATTCATATATACATGCATACTTACATACTTATATACCTACATATCTATGTATATATATATACGTATGTATGTATGTAAGTAGGTATGTAAATATATATATATATATATATATATA
>NC_068985.1:47249057-47249820 GCF_001194135.2 Octopus bimaculoides
GTGTGTGTGTGTGTGTGTGTGTGTGTGTGTGTGTGTGTGTGTGTGTGTGTGTGTGTGTGTGCGCGTGTGTGTGTGTGTGTGTGTATGTATATTTATTTATATGCATATCTGACACACGCATATATGTATGTATACATACATATGTGTGAGTATGACGCATATCTCTTTCTCTCTATATAAGTTCATTGTATATACGTCTATGTATATGTATATATATATATGTGTGTCTGTGTATGTATGTATGTGTATGTCCTTCATGTATACATTCTTTATTTATTCATACACATTAGAGGTACATACATATACATCATATTAAATACATTTCCTAAGTCGCTGATTCCTGCCACATTTTCTCTCCGTAATTCCAGAGTTTAATAAATTCCTTATTCAAGGTATTTGTCATTTTGTCAGATTTCTGAAGATTCCAATTAATGAGTCTTTTGTTGCAACGTTGGAAATCTTAACACGGAACAACGGAAGTAAGTTTGCCGTTGGTGACGATTTATGCCAACCACAACGTGATGCAGTTGTCTATTGAACAAGTCCGAGTCGAAATCGTATCATATCCATAGAAATATCATCGTCACCGTACACACACACTTACGCACACACAAACGCACACATAAGATCACACACACTTACACATGCACACACATATATATATATATATATATATATATATTTATGTATATATATATATATATACATATAGACGCGCCCATCGAGACATACTAACGCACATGTGTATATATATATATATATA
>NC_068985.1:47250313-47251206 GCF_001194135.2 Octopus bimaculoides
AGCGACAAGTATAATCACATATTAATGACAGGACAATAACAATAATAGCAAGTACACCACCACCACCACCACAAACAACAACAACAATGATAAAATGGACAGTGTTGACGTTTGAGGTTGTGGTTCTTCATCGTCTTTATATTCTTCTTATCATCATCATCGTCCCCACCATCATCATCATCATCATCATCATCATCATCATCCCCACCACCATCATCATCATCATCATCATCATCATCATCCCCACCACCATCATCATCGTCATCATCGTCATCATCATAATCATCATCATCATCACTACTATTGTTGTTCTTGCTGTTGCTGCTGTTTTCGTTGTGTGTAAATAACAGTGGCGTTCGTGGACGTGGTGTTATGATGACACAAACGATAATGGTGACCGTGATTTTAATGATGACAATCATGATGACGATGATGATGATGATGATGATGATGATGATGATGGTGATTGAAGTGGTGGTAGTGGTGGCGATGCTGGTGACAATTACTGCATCGACGACGACAAGGCCGACAACGACGATGAGGAAGGTGAGGAAGATGAGGAAGATGAGGAATGAAAAGGCAAACCCAAGTAGAAGAAGCAGCAGGGGAAAGTAGCAGCAGTAATGGTAGTAGTAGTAGTAGTAGTAGTAGTAGTAGTAGTAGTAGTAGTAGTAGTAGTGGTGGTGGTGGTGGTGATGGTGGTAGTAGTAGTGGTGGTGGTGGTCTTGGTGGTGGTGTTGGTGGTAGTAGTAGTAGCGGTGGTGGTGGTGGTAGTGGCGGTGGTGGTAGTAGTAGTAGTAATAGTAGTAGTAGTAGTAGTAGTAGTAGTAGTAGTAGTGGTGGTTATGGTGGTGGTGGTGGTGGTAGTAGTATTAGTAGTAGTAGTGGTGGTG
>NC_068985.1:47254370-47259770 GCF_001194135.2 Octopus bimaculoides
TATATATATATATATATATATATATATATATATATGTATGTATATAAATATGTGTGTGTGTGTGTGTGTTTGCGTGGTTGTGTGATAGACAAACCGTGATCTGGCAGATACTTTAGCACTCTGCAAAACACACACACACACACACACACACACAGAGTATGAATAAAACATATATATTATATATAGACATATATACAGACATATATGTTCATACTGACCTATACATGTATACATACATATATATAGCTCTTTGTGCTATATGAACATTTTGTGCTATATGAACATTTATTGTGGTTTAGAGTCAAGATTTGACTGCTATTTTCAGCGTGGTGGTATCTCTTAGATACCCTATATTATAATTTAAAATAATTGTTACCTTTGATGGTTTTTATTCCCATGCTGGCCACTTGATAAAATCAATATTTTAAATATCGATCTTATCCTTATTTATATAAATATATATATATATATATATATATATATGCATATATGGGTACAGGACGCCACAAAACGTAAACAACAAGAACTCCGAAAACAACATGAAATAGGGAGACAAATTTGTTTACGCGTTCTTTTTTCTCCCCTTTACTGTTTTCTTTCTTCCTCAACTCTCTCTCTCTCTCTCTCTCTCTCTTTCTTTCTTTCTTCCTCCTTCACTCTCTCGTTGCTCACACGTGACAATCGTCCATCTTTCTTTTCCTTCGGTCTATCGCACGTGCCAGACGCATTCTTGTCTGTCTCCTCTACTATCTTTTCTCCTGTCAAAGAATGTTCCGCCAGCTGTCGCCAGCTTACTTCGTCTGGCTTAGCAGCCCTCACTGTTTGTTTTCACTGTCCTGTTTTTGTCACCAACTTTGACTCTCCGAAAATCCCAAATTTTATTTTGGTTTGCGGGAGGAGCTGTTTTCTCGAAGGTACATATTGTCGTGAATTGCTCAAAGTGTGGGGTAGATAAAAAGCCGACAACTGATGAAGAGTCGTTCTTTATTTTACTTGTCTTGTTTTCCATTTGTTTCTCTCGTTGTTCGCTTAAAAAGTTTTGTTTTCGTACACACGCACGCGCACACACATGCATTCACATTTACACACACGCACACTCGCATACGCGCACGCATAGTACACACACACACATGTGGCCAGAATCTCTTCTGCCGACTCGAATTTCAATAGATATCATCAAATGAGGTCTTGTGAGTGGTTGTGAATGAAAAATGTGGTTAGTTTAACTAAGGTATAAAGTTTTCACCATATATTAAATGCTTTCTTCTGCATTCAACTGCAAACCATATCAAAACGAGAAGCCATAGCTGGTCTTAGTATATATTTCAATAATTTCTTTACACGGCACAACTCTGAGTCTTCATCATTCATCTCGTGACTTAGCAAGCTTAGAGATAAAGGGGGGTAAATCTAAATTTTATAGCCTACTAATGCTTTATATGTGCGAACTTGGGTATGTTTGCACATTTGTATTTTTAAGTTATGGCATGTTTGTGTTCGTTAGCATATGCATGTTTGTATGTATGTTTATGTCACTAAGCTGTTTTAGTGTTTTGAATTCCTTTCATGTCTGAAGCACTGGAGTGTGGAAATTAGTTTTCCATTCTTTTTTTCTGGTGACAATTATGTATAATATTTCTTTTATTGATGTTTAGAATACACACACACATACACACACACGCATGCACAAGAACGTGCATGCGCGCACATACACGAAGCATGTTACATATGCATGTGTGAAGGTTTTACACATACACATGTGTTTGTAGTAGAGTGTTTTTTGCATTTTAAGGTATATATGCTGTTGTAGGAGATGAAGAATATATGCGCATGTGTGAACAACACATTAGAAATAAACCATACGATATAGTAGAGCACGACGTTTCGTTTAGTCTTGGCAAACTATTTAATATTCTTAGAGCTCTTAATTTTGTAGCTACCGTTATGTTTTTTAGCAGAAACTCCCCAGATATCACATCTGCATTTTTAGGACATATAGTATAAATTCCAGGCCTCCCAAAGATTGTGTTCTGCTTTCTGAACAAATGCATTTCACTAAATAAAATATGAAGACGTTACTGTATTAACAAGGTGAAATTTAATCAAAAGCACTCATCAGAAACTGTATAAGGTAATTCCAAACGTCCACTTTGAGAAATTACATAACTCGTTTTTGTAGCAGTCTTGATGTTTTTCTGAGTGTGATACAACGAGGCAAGCATAATTTAAAGACGTTACTGCCTGTTTATATACGCAAGCTCATACATAATGCACTCGTATATGAATCCGTATGTATGTATGTATGTATGTATGTACGTATGTACGTATGTATGTGTGTGTGTGTATGTAAGTGTGTATGTATGTAAGTGTGTATGTATGTGTGTGTGTGGGGGGGGGTGTTGTAGTGAAAATCGTACTCTTCTTTCCCCGTAACAGAATGGTATGATAAAGTCAAACAGTCACATAAAAAACCGGTAAAATTATGGAAAACTGTTCGAGGGTCCAGTTGAGTTGCAAAAACAGCAACAGCAATAACTCAAAGAACAACAAGAACAATAACAAATGCTACAACTAATGAAGTTGGTAAGAAAACCGAAAACTACGTTTTCGCCAGACCATGTAGAAAATTCAGTAAATGAATTTAAATATGAACCAGAAGAAGGAGTCACCTTCGAGGCATATTACCGAACATTTGGAACAAATTTTCGAAAAAGAATGCCAAAACTGGACGGACGAAATGAGAACGCGTCTAATTTTGAGGAAACTGGCGACGACAGAGCATGAGAAATACTGCAACTTTATATTGCTCCCAAAAAGTTTCTGACATAAATTTCACAGACTCAATTGAAATTTTGTGTAAGATGTTCAGTGAAGAAACATCGTTATTCAACACACGTTGGAAGTGTTTGAAAACGGAGAAACGCGTTGACGAAGGACTTTACCACATATGCGGGTAGAGTGAACAGAGAGTGCGAGAGATTTAAACTGGATAAACTAACTTCAAGCTCGTTCAAGTGCCTGATTTTTGTTCAGGGACTTACTGCTAAAACGGACGTAGAATTCAGAACGAAAATTCTCGCAAAGCTGGAGATGAACCAGCATATAACTCTCCAGAAACTGTCAGAATAATGCGATGTATTAAAAGTAAAGCACGGCCCAGAAGAAATCCAACGCAGAGATTGTTTACAGATAAAACCAGTGCAGAAGGGTCGGAACATGAATAAAGTCTTTCACAAAAAAACAGGATACACTACAGGAGATAAACCTATGTACGGCATGTGGTAGTAGGCCCCTGAGAAAAGAATATCCGTTCCAAAAAGCAAAGTGTTTTCGTTGTGGGAACACAGGACACATTAAATCGCACTGCAGAACTAAGATGACGAAAGCTTGGACAAATGAGAAAAGATAAATTGTTTGTCACCAGAGGAAAAAAGTTTGTACAATGAACAGAAAATTCATCAAGGTGAGAATCGAAGCCACAAGTGTCAAAATGCAATAAGACACGGGTAGCGACATCAATATTTTTAATTGAAGAAACCTGGTGAAAAATAGGTAAGCCGAAATTATTTAAATCAAATAAAGTAGTATATGGTGTTACATAAAAAGAAATTATATTTCATCGCCGAATGTATCTGCAATGTAACTTTTCGAGGCCAATCATTTTTGTGTTGAAAAAAACCACTAAACCTATTTGGAACAGAATACATGGAGTTATTTAAAATGTGAGATAGTCCCATTAATTTTCTTTGTGAAAATGTCGGCACGGTCAAATGTTCGACTGCAGTCGAACAACTGAGACAAAAATTTAAAGATTGTTTCCAAATTTATAGGGAGGATTAAGATGTTGCACTAAGACAAAAGCGAGAATCGCAGCAAAAGAAAAGGCAATACCTGTTTGTAGGCCCAAATGGAACGTGCTGGATTTCAACTGGATTAAATGACTGTTTAGTCGAACACAATTTTATTAGGAAAGACAATCCAATATTTTCAAAAATTGGTGACTTCATGAGGTCGTATAAAAACGGAAAACAATACTGGGAAGAAGGCAAAATTACAAAGTACATAAACAAATGGTGTCTGGAATTAAAAGCAGAAAAGGTATTGAAAAAAGACACAGAAACCAATTGAAGAGATTCATAGAAAATGAACCAGACAGATTAGAAGAACCTGTGGAATGGATGTATGACACATTCCAGGTACCAACACCGTTACAGTTGGTTGAATCCACGCGTACAAGTGGAAGAAAGACGAAGAACACAGAGTTCTTACAAACAGACGCCAAAAAGAGAAATATATATATAGTTGGTAAAAAAAAACGCTAAAAAGGGAGGACGGTTGAATAAAAATGAAATTACTTGATTCCCAAAGCAAAAAGAACTAAAAGGGGAGGTGTTGAGAAAATGGTACACCCCTTCCCACGTGACAAAGTGTATGACAGCACCTCTTAGTCAGTCGTTGTATGAGGTCAGTAGTAGTAGAGTCTTTTTGGAATTTGAGTTGTCGATGACGTAGAGTTTTTATGTGAGTTGCAAAGTTGAGAATTTTTTGTTGTAAAATTGAGTGTCAATCATTGGTGTTAATTGTTGATATTGTTCGTGTTTTTTTTGTGTCTTCCCGTTGTGGAAAATGGAGAAAGCACCGGTAGGTGGCCAAAGTTATGCGGCCGCGACTGGAAAAGGAACAGAGGAAGGAAGCTGGAAATAATCGAAATTAAGGTTGATCCGAAGAAGATGAAGGAATGTGAGAAGTTGCTGGCGAGGGTCGGAAACACGTTGACGTTGACACCGCCTGTGGAACTGACAGAAGGTGTAAGAAAGAGAACTGTGGTTTTTAAAACCATGGAGGTGGCAACTAGAAGGATAGAGCTCGCGACAGTTGAGGAGATCGAGGAGTGCCTGAAAGGTATCAGAGAGCAAACAACTTGTGTTACTAGAGGAAAAAAATATGCCACTGTGGAGGTACGATTTGCAACAGAAATAGAAGCAATTAAGAACTCTACGGAAGCTATACGATAGGAGGAATGGGTGCTGTTGCCGTCGTACTGTGGCAAACGTGTGGCCAGAGGACGAATAGGCAAACTACCCCCAGAACTAGATGAAGCATGGCGCATGACAGCAATAAAGTACAACATGAAGGAAGAGGCCAATATATTGAAGGCCACAAGAACAAAGAGCGTGGATTATTGGGGATATGGAATCGAACTGACTATCCAGGCAACAGTGGAAGACCTTAATAGAATTGACGAGGAGGTAGCGCTACCTGACGACCAAAAATTAAGAGTGAAAGTGGAGGGCAGGCCGCCTACATGTTTTGCATGTGGTGAGAAAGGCCACATGAAGGCGAGATGCCCGCAGAGAGAACCAACAGAAAAACAGGAAGACACGAATCAGGTAGTACAGA
>NC_068985.1:47263953-47268319 GCF_001194135.2 Octopus bimaculoides
TATATATATATATATATATATATATATATATATATATATATATATATATATATGTATGTATTTCAATGCACACGAATGTATACACACACGCAGTGAATTCCGTGGTTTAGATACTATTTTTTTGTTCTGATAATGTTCTTGTCTTCTTCACTAAATTGTTGTTCTTTTATTTCTTCTTTACCTTGTTATTACTTTCATCATCAATATCGTCGCTGTAGGTTTCCTCAATTTAATGTTGGGACAATTAACTAAACGATGAGTTCTTCCTGTCTTTTCAATGATTCTGCTCTGTGTCCATGACGCAGTAACTTATCACTCTAACCATACCGACGAAACAACAATGGCGAAGAATAGGAAATGTAATACAGACCATTCAAAAAATCATATAATGATCATGCTGTATACTTGATGAATGTTACGATAGTTTGAAGTCTGTATTTATTGTTTGCCGTTTTTTACTTGTAGTGAATGAAGCTTTTGAAGGTATGTCCTATTATTTCATATACAATGAAGCAATATCAGACAATGACGCAATACCAAATGATGGAATTGATATATCGGATTTCTTAAAACATAATTGTGGTTTTTACCCATCATGTTTAAAGCAATATAACTCAGCTCGAATTAGATAATATTAATCAAAATGCCAACCATTAGAAGCTACACATTTTACCAAAAAGAAACATGTCTATCTTTTCAGATAGCTTACAATTCCGGAGACCTGGAATCGATTAATCCTTTTGTATCATTTAAAGCTGATGCTCTGTTTTTGAACACCATCTTTAGCAGGAAGTAATAAGACGCTGGTAGAAATGATAGTCGATCGGAGAGATTGAGAAAGAGATTCATTGCACGATTGGTTTAATTTCTGCAGTCAATGCCAGACAAGTGGTCGTGTATTGCAAGAGATTATGTAGCCTTCTTTTGTTTTGTAGTAACAATGCAAGACGTAAACATTGCAGTTCGTTATGCATTTTGTTGATTTTCTTACAATTATTTTCTGTTGTGATTCTTTTGACAGCACTCATGTTGTTGTTGTGGATGATTTCACTTGCGCACCAGAAATGCATGACGATATTAATCTGTTGATACACCATCGGCCTGGTAACATGTTTTGTTACTTCACTTCGATCTACCCACTATGCAGTGCACAATCAGTTCATATACAGAATTTCGTTTTTATCACAGGTCACAATGTACTCAAGAAATGAATTGATTTTATTCTAGCGCAGAAACGCAGACATACTTTATAAAGGCGATATTATTTAATCTTTCAATTCATGCATCACCCGTTTGCAGAGACGTTTTAGTTTACGACCTGAAGGACAAGTTGAATTATCACCGTAAGGGCAACGTATCTGTGATTTCTCCCATTGTTTTATTCTTGTCTGCTTCCTTCATGAATCTCACTTGATCGACATCAATTGCAGACGGCCGCCTGCGAAACTTTTCCTTCTCAAAGCTCCTATCTTCCAAATTTATTTAAGAATGCTGAGCTGTACGTTACTAAACAATTCTATGATTCGAATTTTTGATTAATATTGCTAGTATCTTCCTCTGTCCTACATTATATTTCGATCTCACAAAAATTGATTAAGTTATCATTTTCATCTTTAATTCGACAGTTGATAAAGAAACACGAGTAAGCAATGGCGGAAGAAAAACTAAAAAAATATTACTTCACATTGTGAAATATAGAGTTCAAAATGTTATATTACATAACCTTAGTTAAGGATTAGTTTATTTCAAAGTTAGCATCAAAGTATGAAACTAGAAAAAGTAAACGCAATTATTTGTTTGCTGATACGTGCACATGATAATATTTTGTCGGTTTGGCAGACTTTAACACACAATGGTAAATGGTCTATTTGCTAAATTCTATAAACAAGATATCGCAATACTAGTTTAGTTTAACAATCCGTGGATTGCTTTGACTGAAATGACACAACCATATCGAAACACCACTGTATTTCAAAAGCACTCTTACCTCAATGAGAAATATATATTAAAAAAAAGCAAGCAATTGAAAATGAAAAAAAGAAAAAAATAGGCTCAGTGACAAGAAATCTCTCACATGCATGGTTCCGTGTAGGGCACTCTACGATGTATGAATTGCAAAGTCTAAATGAACGAAAATGTAACACCTATACAATAATGGAAAAAGGTGTTTATTTATGAGTTGGAATAATGTAACATTTACTTAAAGAAAGCAATTACTATTGTCTAAATTGTCTTGAAAATTATTAAAAATTCCAATTTGAATATGTTTTATTTTAATCAAAATATCGTTTTCAAATTACTTTTCAACGCAACGATTAATTTTTATTCACTACGAGATAACGACTTTTTAAAAATCTTACACCGCGAAATAGCTTTTATTAAGGTCGTACAGATTTATCTCTTTCTTTCCACCTCCACTGTTCGTGCTATTGTAGTTCACATGATGAGCAAAAAGGAAAAAAACAAAAACAAAATTCCATTTCTGTATATTTGTAGGTGTCAGCTTATATAAGTTATTAATCCGTAAGTGTACGATTGTATATGTTGACGGAGCTGAAATAAGCTATCATGTGTTAGAATCAAAAGCAAGATTTTTCAATATGATTTCTTCCAGTATATCATCCACTATCATATTTATGATGCATTTAAAAAAGAAATAATTTGAACATCGAAATTCTGAGCCTCTATCCTTAAAAAAAAATTTTAATTGATTTTGATTAAAGCATTTTCTAGAAAAATATACCGTTTGCTTTTGAAGTGTGTAAATATATATTTTGTTGCATTTGGAAGTTTTAGCTTGTTTTGCTTTCTGATAATTTGAAACTGACGTTTCAGTTCGAATTTATTAAAGATAAAATATGATTACTCTTATATGCTACTGAAATATATATTGTACAAAACAAAATATATTGATACAAATACACATTAAATGTGAACTAGGTATGTACGCAAAACAAGTTATATTCAAACTATCTAAATGGAAATGAAATATATTTATTGTACAAAAATATATTTATCTTATAATAATTTTGCGTCTCACCTCGTTATTTAGCACGCCCGTAACGCTTTCACATAATTAGTTGACGGGAAAGACGAAAAGCAAGAGAAAAAAAGGGGGGGGGGAGAAAAAGGAGAGAGAAAAAGACGGAAAGAGAAGAAGAGGGAGAGAGAGGCGTCCATGATGTGAGTTAGTGGGAACGTAATTGTAACGCTATCACGTGGTTACTTAAAGGAAAAGAAAGAACAAGAGAGAGAAAGGGAAAGCAGAGAGAAAAAGACGGAGAAAAAAAAAGAGAGGTAAGGGGACCTAATGTTTATTACGTGGTTAAATATGTTTGTTGAAGGTAGTGATATAGGGGAGAAAAAGTTAGGAATATAAGTTTAGCTGAGGGATGATGTTCTGATGGTGAGGCTAAAGAAAGGCAGAGAGAGAGAGATAGGAAAGGGGAGTGGACGGGGAGAGTAGGGGGAGAGAGACGAACAGAGATGGTGGTGGTGTGGTAGTGGAGATGGTGGTGTTGGAGGCGGTGGTGAATGGACAGTGAAAATCTTATTTAAAAAAAATAATCGAACTATTTTTTTATATCACTTATCACTTAACGCATGCGCATAAGTGCAATTCCGTGAACTATTCCCGCTTATTTACGTGGCAGATACATGCAATTTAACAAATGACTATCATTTGTCTGGCGATGTTCTTTGGTCTTTCTGGTTTTTGGAAAAATAAGAGTGGATATTTATTTTATGAGTTCTGAGTATTAAGTTTATAATACTGTACATAGAGTATGTAAAGTCTATATATTAAGTACATTAAATAACCGTCGTATTCGAATTTCTTTTACTTTTCAGCGAGTAGCAGATGAGCCAGTATCTTTCCATACAAACACATTACAGGCTACGCTTTCAGGCTTTTTGGATAAAGTTTACAGAAATAACCCAATAGGTTTATCCATTAATTTTGTGAAATATTCTCGGGTCCCGCTAGTATATATAAATACGACTGTTTCAACTTTAATCAACTAAGCGTACGCTCAAATACTTTCAAACAAGTGTGCCTAACATACGCACACATGAAACTAACATTCACACACATTAAAAACACTCTTGCATATAAATTAATGGAATGGCCCATTATCTCGGTTTACAGAAATACAAGTTATATCTGATGGTATATATATATATATATATATATATATATATAAGCAATGTTAATTCTCTAAATGAAGTATTAACAGTAACTGCACGATAAAGTGTAGTATATTGCCACTTAAGTGTGGCTGACCCCTAGGGGTGGATGTTACTGTTGCTTTTAGCCCCAGGAGGACATCTCCTCCAGCTGGCTTATCGACACACGACTGTGTCCTGT
>NC_068985.1:47270379-47271948 GCF_001194135.2 Octopus bimaculoides
GGGGCTAAAAGCAACAGTAACATCCACCCCTAGGGGTCAGCCACACTTAAGTGGCAATATACTACACTTTATTTATATATATATATATATATATATATATATATATACACATTATTCTTATTGGTAGTTATTATAATCATAAGCTGTTGGAAAAGTAGTTATAAAAACAATAATAAGGGCGTCAACATTTGGTACAGGGTCAGAAGTTTTTGAGGACTACATCGGCCCCAACAATTTACTAACACTTTTTGATTTTTTACCAACACGAAAAGGTTGAAAAGCAAAGTCGATTGGTGTAATTTCATCTCAGAACGAAATGTCGCTAAGCAATTTTTCCGGTGTGCTCACGATTTTGCTAGCTCGCCTTGAAGATGGCAATGATAGTAGTTCTTTTATTTGCCATCCAGGCGACGAACATTGAGGGAAAGATCTAAGGTAGGTAACCTGTAATCATAGATGGACAGAATGAAATTACAGCAAAGGGATATTTCAAAACCGATTTCATACTACCTCAGGTAATTTCAATGCGATTTCAAGTTACCGGAAGCAAACCTGAAACAGGGGTGCATGGTGGTAACCTGAAAGCGATTGGCCAGCAGAATTTTGAAAAAAACAGAAACAAAAAACGACAGAAGTGAACTTGTTTGTATGGCTGTTTGGTATGCTGTACGCATTAGAATATACTTAGATAAGCCCTATTCTTTCAAGGATACTAAACCACTACATCGAGAGAGGATGGATTGGCGTTATAAATGTTACATACTTACACACATGTAAGTATGCATACATGCATACTTATATGTGTGTGCGTGCGTGTGTGTGTGTGTGCGTGTGTGTGTGTGTGTGTGTGTGTGTGTGTGTGTGAAAGATTATGAGACACATAGTAGACAAGTTACAAATGCAATTAGACAAGTGATGGATTGTGACTGCAAAAGCATTGAAATATAAAGTGGAAACAAAACAATTAATGGACATGTACAATGAAGATAAATATGCTAAATTAAGACACTGAAATGATTAAGAGGGCAAGAGAAAAGAGAAAGATATTTTATTTGCTTTCAAGAAGTTTATATTCATAGCAAATCTATAAAGATGTATACACACTGATATACACATATTAACTTAAGCTTAGATATGTTAACGGCATGTATATGCCCAGCACATACCATAAAGTAATTTAAATTATGTTAAAATCACATTTTGTGTCTCTATTGCCCACACGATTATGGTGTTTTTGGTGGAAACATGATGTCAGACAAAGCACCTGTGTTAGTGATTTGCTTCGTTTCGAAGGAGAGAATTCTCTGGGTATCATCTGAAGGTTACAAAGACTTTTCCTTCCTTGAATCTTTTCGAGTCATTATCAAGTAAAATAGGATCAGTTTAGGCGAAATAATGGTTTTACAGTTTATATTTAAAATATGATTCAGAGCAACGACAATGTGACACAGGTTCATTAGAATATATGCATGTATGTATGTATGTATGGATGGATGGATGGATGGATGGGTGGATGTATGTGTGTTTGTATGCATGTATGTATGTATGTATGTATGTATGCATGTATGC
>NC_068985.1:47272297-47274105 GCF_001194135.2 Octopus bimaculoides
ACATTACATTCGATGACAATATTTGTCACACTATCTTAGCCGTAAATCCAGCACCTTGCTAATTTCAAACACTTGTTGTCTTTACCTAACCGAGACTGATGTTTTAATTTTAGTTTCTCGAAAAATGCAGGCTCATCGCATAACTCCTAACTCCTCTCCTATTCTATATCTCAAACAATTTGTTCCACCATTTAAACACAAAATTCCCAAATATTTACATATCTACTTCAATGTTCATATTATGTATATTTATATATATATATATATAGTTTTAGCGAAAAGAACCAAGTTTCAAGAACTCATCGATGAAAATCCACTATCACATATAGAAAAATTTACAATTAAAAGCACAATAAATGAGTATAATATAAAAGAAAGTAAATATCATAAGATAAAGATAATATTATCTTGACTTCTTGAAATTTGGTTCTTTTCCCTAAAACTATATATGTTTATATATATTTTAATCTATAAAGCTCAATTTAATTTAGATTTTTTATAAATTAATTTTAATTGAGTTTTTACCTTTAATTTTGGATTTTGTCCCTATTATTATTCATTGTACAGTAGTAAATAGAACTCATGGAAAGTATTACATATGTTGCTAGGTACAGCGAATCGCCCTATGTGTGATGGTGTTTGGCTCATAATAAATACTGATTCAATATCTATGTACTGAAATGTTCAGTATCGAAGCCGTAACAGCTTAACTACTGGCATGTCTTCGTACCTATGACATTATTATACATTAGATCCAGTGATTATAATATTCTCAATTACATTCACAATACGAAAGTAAAATATAAGTCGCGCATATCTCAAGATTTTACCCGACAATTTGATCATATAATTTACATTATACAACATATAATGACATTTGTTAATGAAAAGCGCGCAAGCTGTTAGAATCTAATATCTTATGAGCAGTCTATTTTATGTCTTCTGACTCTGCCATACTGCTCCCTACCTATCTCTATTTACCTCATTGTGTCTGTCGCTGTGTGTCTGTCTGTCTGTCGCTGGATGTGCAAATACACATCTATATGCACAGACATGCGAAAACGCGAGCACACACCCACACACGCTCACACATACACACGCGTATATTTACACCTATTAGAATTTGAGGGAAACATTGAGGGAAACATTGAGCGGCATGATTCAAACTAAAATTCTTCAAAAGGGGATAAATATACTGCAAAATAAAAACTAGTGTACCAATAAAGACAAGGCGGGAGCTTGTACTTTAAATCATATTTCAACATTTTGGGGGTTAAAACTCATTCATCAGAAGAAAATGGAAGGTGGGCATCGAGTGCTTATATTTTTCTCGGATTTGTGGGGAGAGTAGAAATTATGACATCTACAGAACGACATAATTATAATAGTAAATTTGTCATCTCTTTTGTTTTTCTGTGACTTTAGGGCGTGAGCGAGAAAGGTATTCATTGAACCTTTTTTTTTTCCTGGCGAAGTTGTTTGTGTTAACCCCAAAATATAGAAATAAAGGTGAAGTGCTACTCTGAGGGTAAGTCCTAATTATTGGTATTAGATAATGCTGGTCACCGTTGGTAGAATCCAAACAGGAATGAGAAGAAAAGAAGGCGGGACAAAGTTATGCAGATAGTTTCCTACACCCGTTTCCATAATGCACAAGCAGGTGGTGCATTTCCTTGTAAGCGATCGACAACCAACAGTATAGTTGTGATTGGCCAGATAATATTCGTTATTCTATTACACACTCACGAACACCACATACGCGCGCACACACACACATATATATATATATATATATATATATATATATA
>NC_068985.1:47274825-47276027 GCF_001194135.2 Octopus bimaculoides
TATCTATTTGTTTTTTTTTTGTCTGTCGGTCTATCTATTTGTCGGTCGGTCTTTACCTCTCTCTTTCTCTTTTTTCTGTGTATGTATTTGTGTTTGTGTGTGTGTGTATACATATACACATATATTCATGTATATATGTATATATATATATATTCATATATGTGTCTATGTAAATACACACATATCTATATATACAAAAGAAACATATGTACACACGCATACATAAATATGCTAACGTACACATATATACATACATATAAGTACGTATATGTATGTATATATCCATATACACAGGTATGTTGCTCATCCCAGTCATATACACCCATGCTAATCGGCTTCTTTTCTATCTATCTATCTATCTATCTATGCATACGTATGTTTATAAAAGTAACTATCTATTTACTTATCTGTTTGTCTATGTTTCTATCTTTCATATTGTCTATGTTTCTTTATATTTCTATCTCCCTTACATTGTGTGTGTCTCTCACTTTTTCCCCCTCACTCTTCACCTTTCTGTATCAATTTCACTCACCGTAACGTTGTCTCAATTCTCACTATCCAATCTTACCTCGTCTAGTTAACTATCTAATCCTGATACTCTACTCTACGAAGCTAGTAAACACCCGGCGGCCAAAGTAAAACATAAAGACCGAAGCAAATATACAAAGGAAGAAAGAGAAGAGGAAACGAGAAAAGTTACGAGTTTTCTTTTGATCTGGTTCTCAACAAGAGTACTTGTTTTGATTGTATTCAAATAGCTAGCACACAACACGATTCTCTTGCACTGACTATAAAGGGCTTTTACTTATTGCAAACGCTAATAGAACTTCTATTAAGTTTCATCAAAGAGTGCAAAAAAAAAAGAAAAAAATCTTTCAAATTTTCGCGTGCCAATGAATATGAGCGCTCGCATATAGGGAGTGAGTTAATTTCGCGAGACGGCGTGTGACTATTCGGAGGTAAGTGCCAGTGTATGCAAATAAGTGTGCCACGTGTGTGAGTAGAGAGGGAAACAGAGGAAGAGAGAGAGAGAGGGGGGTATAAAAGAGAGTGAAAGAGAAAAAGGGAGACAGATGAGTGTGTGTAGATATATTGTATATGCGTGTATGCTTATGGATAAGGATATATATATATCCATAGGTCTCTCTCTCTCTCTCTCTCTCTCTCTATATATATATATATATATATATATATATATATAT
>NC_068985.1:47276310-47278262 GCF_001194135.2 Octopus bimaculoides
TGTGTGTGTGTGTGTGTGTGTGTGTGTGTGTGTGTGTGTGTGTGTGTGTGTGTGTGTGTGTGTGTGTGTCTGTGTGTGTGTGCATCGGTAGTTACCATGTATAAGTATGCAGCACACGTGGAATTTCGATGCGTATATATATTCAGAATTGTAATCTCTAAGTACCTATCTATGAATTTATGTATTTCAGGTTACTAGTAATAATGTAACCGAGTACAACCAGCCGTAACCTTGATCGATAAGGAAATTGATTTTTGTTGGACATTCTGATGCAAAGATATAAAGAAAATGCTTAAGCCTTTATTAAAACAACTCTCTAAAGAAAATAAAAGATGATGCGACTTCTTATGCATCCAATGATATACACTAATCCTTGTTAGTAGAAAAATGGATACGTTATTCAGAGAGTGAGTTTGTCTTTGTACATTGCCTTTCCTCATTGTAAAACGCTTCAAGAACGTGCATCGCTTAATTTTTATCATCTCTATTAACATCTCCATTATAGATTGTGTAATATCGCTGACTGTAGCCAAAAGGGCAAAACACGTAACGAACAATTCCATGACGGAATGAAGGCGTGTGTTGACCTGGGTTGTAAACCCTCTGAACATCTACTGCAAGAGGCGCCCATGGTCATCAGAAATGCGAAAAGGTGTGTAATAAGATTGAAAATCCACATGCGTTAAGCTCGCGTTTAAGAGGAAAATTAATCAGTGGCATCGCTCAAGAGGCAGTGATCAAATAGTAATGATCAAGTAGTCATATCTGTCTGTCTGTCTGTCTGTCTGTCTGTCTGTCTGTATGTGTGTGTATATATGTATGTATTTATCTAACTATCTTTCTCTCTCTCTCTCTCTCTCTCTCCACACACACATATATATTACACGTATATCTTGATGCATGTGAGAATGTGTGCGCACGCCTGATTTTCTGCATGTGTATCACTTGTGCGTCAGCATTGTTTGATTCAAAGTTGAGCTGTACTTCAGATTATTCTCATACTCTCAAGGAGGGCGTTATCAAAGTAAATTGATCTAAGTTTCTGAAAACATGGCATCCGTGAACTTAGCATGCAGTGTCCCCGTGGCCATTCTCAAAACACTTCCCAAATGAATATCTCTTATATTCCAAGTATAGTTAATATATTAGTGAATATTTACAGTGCACATCCAGTTACCGTGAACCGGAGCACATGCATTGAGCAAGTTAACAGCAGCTGTAGGTTTCGTTCGTTATGTTTCCCTGATCAGAATTCTAAAGAAAACCTTAGTTTAAAGACTGAATATCGGCTATTTCTAAGGGCTGGCCATGCAAAAAAGACTTATTTTGGTGAATGTAAGAGAACTTTTAAAAGAGGTAATTAATGTCCAAAAATGTTCATTCATATATTAATAGGGAGTGATATAGGGTCCTCGAACTACCTATGGTAATTAAGAGAGAGTGATGCATATATAAAAAATATCATACTTTATATTATTAGTATGTAGTAATAAATACCATCGCGTACTTTTTGCAGTTACTTTAAAATAGGAAACTACCAAATTTTATTCGAGACATAGCAAAATTTAATAAGAATGAAAGAAGTAGTAATTACGCTCTGGAGAATAAATTTTTCTTAGAACGCTTGAACATCTTACTGGAACTATATTGAAACGACAGATTTGAATTACAGTTCAACCGAAAGTTTACAAACGGCCTCGTCAGACTTAAGTACCCAGAATGGCCCTCTAGACCGGTATCAACCGTTAATACTGAAATTGCGTCAACACGCCGGCTCCGTCCAATGATTGTCTTCAACCCTGGCATAAATTGAGATAAAAGAAATTCATAGTTAATATTAGCTGGAGATACAGTAAGAGCACTATACACACGAACACACACATACACACAGAGGTATATATAAAGAAAATATATGTATATATTTGTGCGTGTGTTTATATATATATATATAT
>NC_068985.1:47278308-47279884 GCF_001194135.2 Octopus bimaculoides
TATATATGTCTATTTATAGGTGTGTGTGTCTATGTGTGTACCTATGGACATGATGCTAATATATATATGTGTAAATGTATGTATGTACATATGTACGTATGTATGTATGGATGTATGTATTTATGCATATATGTATGTATGTATGTATTTAATGATATTATATTTTATGTTATATGAAAAAGTTTCCACGACAGCCTTTTATTAAAGTGTAGTGGAATTTGTTTTATTCGTAGGTAAATATTTTGTTAATTGCTACTCACGGTTTCACTTCTCCCATCTTCAGATGGTTGCTCATAAGAATGTTGTAGCTATTTCTATGCGCCGGTATTTTCATAACATACTTTTCTGATTTCTACTGAAAACAAATTAACTTAAACATTCAAGATTCATAGATATTGAAAACCTGAGTTAACGTTGATAACAAAGACCATAGAATAAAAGTTTGTTAAGGTAGTATATGGTGAATATGATAACTGGGCTGGGTCACAATTGTGGGGTTGGAGACACTACATACTTAGAATGTTTTCATCTTTTCTATTGCATTTTAGGCGATTACAAAGGACGATAAAAAATTCCAATGCTGGTAGAGGGTGTTTGATTTCTAGTTGCGTGTAAAAATATCAAGAGTCGGTCTTAAATATTTTATCATTTAATGATTGTTTGATGATGAAGATAATAGATAAGTTGTTCCATTGAACGTTGTGGGTAGGGAAGATTTCACATGCTTAACATGTGATAATACGTTGCAGGCCAGGTCATGAACATAAAAAGACATTGACCTTTTGGTATCTATTGTTTGCAGAAGTATGAGAAACGAATGTTTAGAAAATATACATGCATACATACACACATGCACAGATATATGCGTAGGGATATATACGTTTTTGTTTATTTTTTATGCAGTCATATATAAAAAGTTAAACATTAATTGAGAGACCACTGAACAGATTTAAACAAAGTTTTACATTTACTTTATTTTAACAAGCAATAAGTTGACACTGACATTGGGTTATCAACCCAGACGAATGCAACTGAACCAGAACTCTGAAATTACTAGCAACACTTTACTTGTTAAAATATCACACACACACATACACACACTCAATCATAGACGCATATACGCACCTCTATATGATTTTTGTACTCCTATCTATCTATCTATCTATCTATCTATCTATCTATCTATCTATCTGTCTGTCTGTCTGTCTGTCTGTCCGTCTGTCTGTCTGTCTATCTGTCTGTCTGTCTGTCTGTCTATCTGTCTGTCTGTCTGTCTGTCTGTCTATCTGTCTGTCTGTCTGTCTGTCTGTCTATCTGTCTGTCTGTCTGTCTGTGTGTGTATGTTTGCTTGCATGTATGTATGCATTTATGTATGTATGGAGCAACGCTGATATCAAGAACGTTAAAAGCAACCAACATAATTTGACAATTATTATAAAATATGTTAATTTTAAAAGTTGGTTTCAGAAAGAAATATATTTTAGGGAGAAAATATGATGGACGATTAGGCAGCAGTATATTGTCATTATCATATCGGGGATCAAAGGGAACGAATGGATGATACGGCTGTTGTATT
>NC_068985.1:47280324-47281104 GCF_001194135.2 Octopus bimaculoides
TATATATATATATATATGTATGTATGTATGCATCTATGCATGTATATAAGTATGTATATGTGCAGATTTATATATATTCTTTTATTTGTATTTTCTCATGCATATACTCGCATATCTAGACATGCTCATATATACTTAAATGGTAAAATTCTGTAAAACTTTACAGATTTTTACAGTTCCAGTGATGGATTGAATATGTAGTCTTCGAATTAGCTTTCTCCTTTCTCGTTTTGAGAAGCCTAACTTTTCAAGACTGGTATTTAGGTGTTGTGTTATATGTCTCAGCGTCGCAATAATTACAGGTAAAAACCTGAACTTGTAATTTAGATAGAGTAACTGCATGTATATGTGTGTGTGTATGTGTGTTAGTATGTATAGTATATATTTATGCATATACATATATATATACATACACACACACACATACATATGTATGTATGTATGTATTTATTTATGTATGTATGAATGCATGTATGTATGTATGTATGTATGTACGTACGTATTTGTTTATATATGTCTATTCTTCGTTTAAATGTGTAACTTAATCTCCTAGAGTTTCAAACAAGAATATATTGGTATTCTAAATGTTTACATAACTGATTCTGCCATTTCAGCAATGAACTAATGAAAATGTTAAAAATCCTGAAAATAAGTGTTACGGTGTCTCGAAGGTTTTAAGTATTTTCATTATTTCTACTACTCCCATCGCTACCACAATTAACCCCATGATTACTATCATGATCATTACGGCAACCAGTATGGAACGCAAACATCTACACC
>NC_068985.1:47281484-47283128 GCF_001194135.2 Octopus bimaculoides
GGTGGTGGTGGTGCTGATGATGGTGGTGGTGGTGGTGGTGGTGGTGATGATGATGATAAAGAAGAAGAAAAAGGAGGAGGAGAAGGAGGAGGGGAGGGGGAAGAAGAAGAAGAAGACGACGAAGAAGAAGGAGGAGGAGAAGGAGCAGGAAGACAAGAAGAAGACGAAGAAGAAGAAGAAGAAATATGGGTAGGATTGAGAAAAGAAACAAGAACTTGAGAAGAGGGCAGGAATATGATATGAAAGAATGATAAATGACGAAATAAAGTAATAATGATAAAAATAATAGTAATAATAATGATAATAATAATAATAATAATAATAATAATAATAATAATAGTAATAATAATAATAAATACAGGAGTGAAAATTTAAAGAAAGAATTTCGAAAAACAGAAGTATGCCGAAAAAAAAAAAAAGAATGGATCAAATACTCACTAGAAAAAAAGAGAAAAAAAGAAAAAAAGGTGGAAAAAACACGAGAAGCAGTCATGTGGGAGTGGATAATTGTGTTAAAATAGTTAGAGAATTAGAAGAATTAAGTGGTTTCTGGACATTTGTTTAGAAAAAGACAAACCCAGAGTATTTTCATGAAAAAATACTGATGTAAGAGATAAAGCAGATAAGAAAACAAGAAAAAAATGCGAATTATATGGCGATGGTAAAGAAAATAAAGAAGGACAAATGGTGAAAAGAAAAAGAAACAATACATTAATATTTTGCGGTGAAATCCAGAACAAACATGCAGTTATGTGCGCGCGCATGCATCCATCCATCCACCCATCCATCCATCCACCCATCCATCCATCCATACATACATACATACCTACCTACATACATATATATATATGTCTCTCTCTCTCTCTCTCTCTCTCTCCCTCTCTCTCTCTGTATATATATATATATATACATAATGTTAGTATGTATATACTTACCTATATATATGTACTTGTTTGTATATGTGTGGAAGAATATATAAATATATATATATAAAGAAATTATAAATAAATAATTATAAAGATATGATATATATGCATATGACAATGCGTAATGGAAAGGAGCGGAAATTTGGAAAAAAATGCTGTAGAAAAGAGATTTGAATTAGTTGTTACATCAGATGAGTAATTGGGAAAGAGCGAGCAAATGACACAGTGAGATAATAGATGTAATTAATTCTTAAACTGTCATCATAATCGATTACTGAAAATAGGAAAATGAGGGGAATATATATACACAAGCATGAATATATAAATATATACATATATATGTATGTATAATTATAAATATATAGGGATCAGCATGAGTTGCTTCACCAACATACTGACAATTTAGAAATAGCAGTCAAAGAACTACTAATTCTAAACTACAATTTTTTTCTCTAACGGATGGCGATATTTACGGCACACATAGAACAAAAACAGAAGAGAAAATAAAAACAAACTTGCCTTTGTTGGTGAAGCAACTCATGCTGATCCCTATATATTTATAATTATAAATGTTTTTTACCGATAAAGGTTTTTTTGCATACTGAACTACTTGGCAAAATTGTTAATTATTAATTTTATTAACTAATTGGCAATTCCCTGCCCTATATATGTATATATGTATGTATATATATGTGTGTGTGAGTGGATGGATGGGTAT
>NC_068985.1:47283526-47284824 GCF_001194135.2 Octopus bimaculoides
CATATATATACATATATATACATACATATATATATATATATATATATGTATATTATATTTATTATATATATGTTCATAGATATGTATATATAAATATATATTCATACACATATACACACATATTGTAAATCTTATAGGCTATTGTTATAAGCTTTATTGATACTGAATGTTTGTCTCGCTACTTGAGTTTCATGCCACACCAAACATCAGGCGAGAACAGTTAGCTTAAGTTTTGTTCATATATTTACGTAAATATTGATGGGTTTTTTTTTCTGTGTAGATATAGTCTTGTGGGAATTGTTCCATGCTTAGTTTGTTATGGATACCTGGTGAGTGCTCTAATCCGAAGGAGTCGTTTATTGATACGTATGTGAGCACGCGCGTATCTATGTGTGTGTCTATCGCTGTATATGTGCGTATAATTTATGGATAAAATCCGTGAAAACTAAGGAGCACTGGTGACTCAAAACGCATAATTTTAGTGTAAATAAACATTTATATAAATAAATATTTTACACTTATATGTGATCGAAAATGCTGTCAAATTCGGAATGCAACTATCAGGATATTTTGCTATATTTTTATAGAAATTGCTATCAAATTACCTACTCTGCGTAACTCTGTCTTACAACCTATATCTCAATCTCTCACAATTTTTCTCGTTCATTTGGTTTTTGATATTTTGTTTTTCTACCATTATACTTTTCTGACTTTTCATCCTGAATTTAAATATATGGTTTGTGTTTTTACAAGATTCTGTGATTCATATGGATATTGCTAAACATTTAATGTTCATTCTCTCAGCTAAATCGGGATATATTCGATCACTTCACTTTCATTTTTCACATCGGTATCAGCTGACATCTCTTCTTTATTCTCGTGTAAGTCCGCATTCCTATGTGCGTGATCATTTGCTATGTATTGCTCTATTTTTCCTCACTGCTTAGTTTATCGATCTGTAATATCTTCAATCTTTAATGAACTTTACTGCATGGTCACGGAAATTGCTTTTGCAGTTGCGGGTGCAATTGGTCGTTCGTGGCCTATAGAATATTCTTTTCGATGATACTCTTGTGGTGAATTTAGATAGATAAGATGATGAAGGAGACTCTGGATTGTTCCAGTGTTTATTTGCCTCCATTACTGGCTGCAGCTGTCTGTTGAACTACAGCTGCCGACGTTATGAATTAACTCCATGCTCTCAGAAATAGCTCTCGGATTTTTAACGCCTTCTACCCTCTGATGCTTTGCGTTTATGTAATCTGAGTAAGTTTGCTCTATAAAAAGTATATATATAT
>NC_068985.1:47285176-47286372 GCF_001194135.2 Octopus bimaculoides
TATATATATATATATATATATATATCCTAATTCGGTTTGGCTTTATTTGAGTTGCTGTAAGACTTGCTTTGGTTATTGTTGCAAACCTTCCGAGTCAGTCCATGTTTAGCAGACCTATATTCAGGAACGTTTCGATCGCGACCAACTAAGTTTTCGAGGTACAAGTTCATTGCAATTTCCATTTTGCTTGATACCACATACGATCTGATTCAAAATTTGTGAACGCAATTTATTTTTCTCATTTCACGATGTCATATTACTTCTACGATTGTCTCCCTTGTTTCTTCATCTTCAGTTGTCTATCTCCACGTATCGATACATTTTTATTTAAATTCCTTAGTCTCTGAGTAACTCTGTCAGATACCCTCTCTCACACCCGCTCTTCCACTCTCTACTTAATACTCGCCCCTCTTTATCTATGACGATGCTACAATCTGATAATATGGCAATACAATCAGTAATTGGTCAGATTTAGTTGATAGAAAATATGCAATTTCTTAATGTACAATAATCGTGGCGTCGGTAATATCAACGATATTTAAAGACGAAAAAAAAATGCAACTAAAAAGCAACTGTGGATACAACGATAGTTGCAACAAAAACAACAGCAGCCGTAACTATAACAACAACGACAGCAGCAACAACAACAACAACAACAAAAGAAATAAGAATCATAACAATAACAAAAATGAAATGCAAAAAGCGAAAAAAAAGGGAGAAAATACTGACACAGCAGATGCAGCATCTAAAACCAACAAAAATAACTCATCACCCAACTCAGACACTGACAGGAGAAGAAAAAAGAACTTGAATAATAATAATAATAATAATAATAATAATAATAATAATAATAATAATGATAATAATGATAATAATGATAATAATAATAATGATAATAATGATAATAATGATAATAATAATAGTAATAATAATAATAATAATAATAATAATAATAATAATAATAATAATAATAATAATAATAATAATAATAATAACAACAACAGCAACAACAACAATAATAATAATAACTGCAGAGTATAAATTGGAAAATATGCTCCTTGTGCATGTTTCGCAAAATCAGAGGGATCAAGGAGATAATCAATGATATATATGTATACATGTACGCACAGGCATATACAAACGTATGTATATATGTGTATATATATATATATATATATATATATATATATATATAT
>NC_068985.1:47286444-47287888 GCF_001194135.2 Octopus bimaculoides
TATATATATATATATATATATATATATATATATATATATATAGAGAGAGAGAGAGAGAGAGAGAGAGAGAGATGTGTGTGTGTGCGTGTGTACGTGCACGCGTGTGTGAGTGTATATCTGTATATATGTGTGTGTGTGTGTGTGTTTACATACATATACATATATATATATATTTTGTATCTATATGTTGTATGCATTTTGCATGTATATGTTCATATGAATATGCATATACATATACCTATAAATTCATACATATGTGTGATTTGTTGCTGTTGTAGGCACACACACAGACGCACATACACACAGACGCGCGTATATTTACGTACGTGATTACTTATCTATGACAACATATATCTAATATATACATAATATTTATGTTTAGTATAACTAAATCACCCCGTCAGCATCTATATATACATACTGACACACACACAAACACACACACACACAAACATATATATATATATATATACATATATATGTGTGTGTGTGTGTGTGTGTGTGTGTGTGTGTGTGTGTTTGTGTGTGTGTGTATTTATAGATATACATATATACACAGACATACATGCAATGCATACATATGTATATGTACACACGCACATACACAGATATATATATATATATGGCTGCAAGTACGTTTCTATATGCATATACTATATCAATACATCTCGATATATAAACATATAAAATCATCTTCGGCGCCAGACAAACGATTTCGCTTTCGTTGTTATTTTTCTTGACGCTGTGTTTGTTTTGTCCTTTTCGTTTGCTTTAAAAAATGTATATGTAATATTATTAAATATAAAAGTGAATGAATGAACGAGCATTCGTAGTGGCTGCGGCAGAGATTAGTCTCGCTGTATGGAAGACTTTGATTTCTGACCTGGGTCAACGCTGTGTCATATTACTGACTTTTGTTGTTAGATAGTTAGGCGCTGCTCACCAAGATACACTCTTAGGCAGACATTTTTGTAAGGGAATACAGAAGTGATCATTCACACAGACATACGCACACATACACACACGTATTCACACGCACACACACACATATGCACGCATCTCATGTACGCGCACACAGAGACAGATATAAATATGTGCATATACGATTATAAGTGAGTTATTAAAAATAATAACAATATTAATATTACTTAGTTTATGCGGCGTTATTGCATTGAGAATCGATCAAATTTCACAGTGAAAATAAATATTAAAAAAAAAAAAAAACGATAATAAAATTTATTTTATAACGAAAATAAAAAAAGGAAATATGTGTTGTGGAGTTTTGTCGAAATAAAGAATAATATAAATATGTGATATACTGCTGATAACGAAGATGATGATGATGATGATGATGATGACTATGATGATGATGATAAGGATGATGATGATGATGATTTCGACTATGATGATGATGAGGAGGAGGAGGAGGAGGAGGAGGAGGAGG
>NC_068985.1:47287902-47288581 GCF_001194135.2 Octopus bimaculoides
ATGATGATGATGATGATGAGGAGGAGGAGGAGGAGGAGGAGGAGGAGGAGGGGGAAAATAGGTAAAGTTGGAAGAAAGTGATGGTGATGACTGATATTGATGAGGATGGTGATGATGACGACGACGACGACGAGGATGACAATAATGACAAAGACGATATCGGTGGCGTTGGTGAACATGATGGATGAGATGAAAGAAATGAAGTAGGAGAAGGGCTTGGGAATGACGACGAGTGGGACAAGGAGAAAAAAAAAGGAGGAGGGGAGTTTGAACAAAGAGGAGAGAAGATAAGGTGGTTCTGCATGACAACGACGTTAGCAACGACGACGATAATTGAGGATGCTGACAACGACGACAATAATAATGATCGTGAACATTATCATAACGATGGGCACAAGTGCAGAAATGTGTGAATACAATAATGTCTATCAGACCCTACAATCACGTGACTCTTGAATGGAGTTGTGGTCCGATACTGAGATTGAATAGTCTACTCCACCGAGTAGTGACATAGAATACCCGACTCCTGCTCTGTAGTCGGTCTCAAAACTTGAGAGCGGCGCGACTTTATTTATAGGTCTCGTAAAGATGAAATGCAAAATCGAGATGCGTGGTGGTTGAATTTAGAACAATGATGAGGCAGCTAAAAACAGCAAGGTATATATATATATATATATAT
>NC_068985.1:47289188-47291574 GCF_001194135.2 Octopus bimaculoides
ATATATATATATATACATATATATATGCATATACATATACATTTGACATGGGCGATTCTTTCTTGTCTTGGGATTCACGGTCAAACGGCTGGGTGGAATTGCGTGAAAAAATACACAGATGTGTAGAATGATCCCAGTGGTGATGCTGGGCTTTGTATTTTTTCATAGCTCCCATGGTTACCAATATAATCTACTATAATAATACTCTTGCGTTTATAAATGAGTACGAAGGGGTGGCAGATGATTAAGGAAGGAAGAGGTGATGTTATATTTTTTCATAGCTTCCATGGTTATCGAGATAATCTACTATATTACTCTTGTGAATGAGAAAGGAAGGGGTGATAGATGAATAAGGAAGGAAGCGGTGATGTCATGCTTGGTAGTGGGATGATGAAAATAATATGCTGAAAAAATAAATCAAACAGCGTTTCAACTCTGTGTGAATATATGCGTGTGTATGAGAATGTGTGCGTGCACGCGCATTGGAAGTGGGATTTTTTGTGAAGTCTTTCTTTGTAGTGTTCCAGTTATATGTTTTTCGGTTTAAGATGGTTTTTTTACATTTGGTTTTTAATTTTTGTGTAATATTTCGCATTCAGGTTGAGATATTTAATGTTTTTCAGTTTTTGTTTTTGTTTTTTGACCTTTGAAAATTTAAAAGAGTTTTGACCTATTTTTTTTATTTCTTTAATTTTTGTTTTACTTTTTATGTTTGTTTCTGTTGTTTTGAATCTTTGTTCGCTTACTATGTGGGTTTATTTTTTGATTTGGTTGAATCTTGTTCTTTTTTTTTGTTGGTCAGTTATTTTTAGCGTTTTGACAGAAAGAAGTCATTCTAAAATTGTTTTTTAACGTAAACGTGCCCAAACAAGTCGAATGCTTAAACACAGCAGGTTTTACAGCCACATCATCCAAACCGACCGGGTGAAACCGGGCTTAGTTGCTAGTGTATGTATATATATATACGATTTATCAACTAATTATATATACATACATACATACATACATATTATATATATATATATATATATATATATATATATATATATATATATATACATACACACGCACAATTATATACTATTTCGAACACAGGCGCACAAACACACCGGTTTGTTAGATGAAACTTAGAATTTAAATATTAAGAAAATAATCTTATTAGCGAAAAAAGATCTTATAAAACGTCTCATAATATCGAGAGCCAATCGAACAATAATTGAACGAATACCACGGACTTTGTTTGAGTTATATAACAGTGTAAATAAATAGAGAAAATTTACAAAAAATCAAAGATATGTTCTTGACCAGAGAACTTAATAAACTCTGACATGCGAATGACAGTCGTCATTGGTGCCGGTGAATTGTTGAGAACTAACTGATTAACAGTCAGGGGGACATCATAACAAATAACGCGAGGCTCAAACAGTGTGGTGTCCTCTTGTTCATTGAGATTAATTTTAAAAGACCTAAGGACTTTTTTTAGACAGTTGAACAATAATTCTCATAATATGAGAGCGTTGTCTTGATTAAAGTTAAGCATAATTGGGATATTAAGAATAAACAACTGTAATATCTCTAGTAGCGACAGTTTCAGAAGGGAAATTATTGAAGAATGCTAAAAACAAATATCAATAAGGGCACCAGCATCATCGAAGAGAGGACAATCTAATAAGTAAACATATAAATAAAAACAACTCCGATAAGAAGAACAATGTTAACAGTGATAAGATTAATAAAAACAAATATACGAAGAAATAGAGTGAACGTTAAAATGTTCTTATTCAATCTAAGCATTTCGCACAAACACTCTTCAACGGATGCAAACACACACTCACGCATATAAGCATACACAAGAAAAGTGGTTAGTAGCGTGTCGAACCAAACTTCATACAAATCCACACATGTGTGCGTGCGTGCGTGCGTGTGTGTGTATGTGTGTGCGCGCGTGTGTATGTGTGTGCATGTATATGTCTATATAAGTGTATATATATGCAGATATATATGCTTATGTATATATATGTATTGTGTATACAGATATACACCCATATATGTACGCATAAAATTTCGTTAATCAATAGATTCGCAACAGTTTCTGTATTTTTATTCTTTTATTCTTTTGTTTCAGTCATTTGACTGTGGCCATGCTGGAGCACCGAATTTAGTCGAACAAATCGACCCCAGTATTTATTCTAGTAGTAGTACATATTCCCCAGTACTAGTACTTATTCTATCGGTTCTCTTGCCAAACCGCTAGTTGACGGAGACGTAAACACACCAGCATCGGTTGTCAAGCGATGTTGAGGAGAGAAACACAGACACACAAACATATGCACACATACACACACACACACACACACACACACACACATATATATATATATATATA
>NC_068985.1:47291999-47295307 GCF_001194135.2 Octopus bimaculoides
TCTTTCAGTTTCCGTCTACCAAATCCACTGACAAGGCTTTGGTCGGCCCGAGGCTATAGTAGAAGATACTTGCCCAAAGTGCCACGCAGTGGGACTGAACCCGGAACCATGTGGTTGTGTAAGGAAGCCACTTACCGCACAGCCACTCTTGCGCCTTTTCTCTGAGAATGTAGTCCTCCAAGTTATCTTTTTAAGTTGATACATACAACGCACGCTCACGCACACATACACACACACACACACACACTCTCTCTCTCTCTCACACACACACATACACACGCGCACACAAAACATTCTTTCCAAAAACTCCTAAAGACAAGATGGATATTGATTCTCAATTCTATTAGAGAGTTAATAAAATTACTTCCAGACACAGATACACTTATACGTACATCCATAGCAAAAGTTCTATGTATGTACGTAAAAAAAAACACAAGTACTTAAAATTCAATACTAATATACATATGCACTCAATTAAAGCGAATTCATAACTCTGATCAATAAGTACCCGGACTGTTGCCATAGTAACGAAGATAAAGCACGCAGAGTGAAGCCGCTAGGCACATCGACCTTGAACGCCGTTGTGCATGCACCTTAAGTTTTAACGTACTAGCACACTTCCCCTGTTTACAGTACTGCTCGGAAAGAACGTGTGTAGCATGTGATCGTCGCATTGACCATGACAGAGAAAGTTGTCATGGCGACACCTGCTCAGAAGCCTGCGTAAAGTTGCAGAAAATGTATGGAGAAGAGTGTATGAGCCGCACACAAGTGTATGAGTTGTTCAGGCGTTTCCAAGATGGCCGAAAAAATGTCGAACTTTCTCGGAGACACGAAACCAGCAGAACTGAGAAAAGCATCGCAAATGTGCGTGCAGCTGTGAGGGGATACCGTCGAATCACTATCTGTGAATTATCAGAGGATGTGCAGATTAGTTACGGTTCAATTCAGTTCAATACCGCAGAAAATTTAGGTATGAGATGCGTGTCTGCGAAATTTGAGCCAAAACTGCTTTCAGCTGACCAAAAGGATACTTGGGTTTCAGTTGCACTAGATCTTGACTGTGTTGAGAATGATAAAACTTTTTGAAAACTTTGCGTATGCCTCTGAGCAGGTATCACGAAGCTTTTGGCAAAATTTGATGCAGATTCTCAGCTCAACTTTTTCTGTGATGATCAATGCGATGATCACACGCTACACACAGCCCTTCCAAGCACTACTGTAAACAGCATAAGTGAGCTACTACGTTAAAAACTTAGTGCGCTTGTACAGCAGAGGCCAAGGTCAGTCTGTGCCAAGAGGCTTTACTCTGCGTGTTTTAGCTTCGTTACTATGGCAACAGTCCGGATATTTATTGATCAAACCACGTATATAAATGATGCTTACAACATATAAACTATATCATACATTATAAATACATGCACAAGCGCAGACACGCATTTATAATCATAATACATATAAAGTCATTCATATTCAAATATACATGCACATACATAAAGAAAACGTGTGCATAATTACATATAAATCCAATTAAATTCAAAACATATAGCTACGGACGCAACGAAACACAGACGCACAAAAGGACACATTGAAATATCGACACATATCTAGAAAAAAATATTGAGAAAGTCACGAAATTCACAAGCATAATCATATAGAAATATACAAAACAAACTTACACATAGAACATCATTTAATAATACAGACGTCTTGACGTACAGGAATTATGATATGCACGCAGATACTCGTACATACAAACATTCAAATATACAGAAAAATACAATTACACGCATACAATCGCAGGGAAATACAAATCAATCAAAACACAAAACAGTAAATTCGATAACGAAATTATTGAAATTCGTGATAATAATTGATGAGTGAAGATGGATTGTTTTTCTTCTGTTTTCTTTTTTTCTTTTTCATTTGTTTTTTTAATTTTTTTTAAGATGTACAATTTTTATAGAGTGAAATACAACAACAATAACAGTAACAAACGGTAGTGGAAGAAACAGCAACAACAGAAGCATTAGAAAGAAGGAGGATGAAAATGAGGAAGAAGAAAAGATGGAAGAATAGGAGTAGGAAAATTGGGAAACGAAGAAAAAGATGATGATGATGATGATGATGATGATGATGATGATGATGATGATGATGATGACAGAAAAGAATGAATGAAAGAAAAGGGTGAAAAGGAAAGAAAAATATCAACAAGAACAGTAACAACAGCAGCAGCAAAAACAACAAAAACAACAACAGTAATGATAATGCTGCTGTTGCTGCTAGTGTTGATGATGACGATGGTGATTGTTTCTGCTTTTGATACAAGGCCAACATTTTGGAGGGGACAAAGTTAAGTCGATACCATCGACCCTGACCTGTGAAGGATGAAAGAAAATGTTGACCTCAGTAGGGATTCTTTGCTTCGTTTCCTCCAGCATCGATAAAATAAAATATCAATGAAGTATTGGGTCGTTATGTTCGACCAACACGATTCTCACAAACTTTTGCCTATGCAAGAAGCCATTGGTTTTGTCGATGTTGTTATTGTTATTATCTAAATTGGCAGGAATATCATCTTGTGGTTTGCTGACAAATCTCCTCAAATCCCGAGAACCTTTATATTAGGTTGCATGTAGAATATAGGATTCTACTTTTCTATAAGTCGACAATGCGAGTCGCGTTTCAGTCTCATGGGTAACATTCTGCGTGATAAGTACATAGGTGACACTGTGGTGGGTGCATCAATTACGACAGGAATAATTGCAGTCTCTTCAGCTGTCTGGTTAGATCCAAATATTTCCCAATTGTTTCAATTTCTATAGTGTCAGCACTTTCATCATAAGGAATTGCAAAGTCTATATTCTTCGCTATTGTATTTTGAAGATTATTGGATGGTACTTTTCTGCAATTCAAGTAAAAGTGTCTTAATCGCAATATAGTTCAATCGCTTAAGTAGTTGTTTGACTGTTATGCAGACTGTTATAAGTAAGCGGTAACAGTGTTGTCATTGGCGTTAATTTGACCTGCATGCATACTGCGTAAAGTGCTGTCTGTCTCAGGTTCTTGTCCTGAATGCACAGCCTGCACAAATCCTCACTACACACAATATCTTCAATATGCAACATTGGATACTGTGCGATGTCTTCAATATTATTAATAATAATAATAATAATAATAATAATAATAATAATAATAATAATAATAATAATAATAATAATAATAATAACAGCAGCAATGAGACCAGCAGCACCAACAATAGCAAGAACAACAACAACAGCACCATCACCACCACCACCACCACCACC
>NC_068985.1:47296345-47303845 GCF_001194135.2 Octopus bimaculoides
CCCCGTACATACCGACAAGACTATAAAAGCTAATAAACCGGATATTATTATAAAAGATCAGACAAAGAAGATGTGTTTATTAATTGACATGAGTATTCCCTGTGATCATAATATAGCGGCGAAAGAATTTGACAAGATCAGTAAATATAAAGATGTGCTAATAGAAACTGAAAAAATGTGGCACCTCAAGGCGACTACCGTACCAGTGATTATAGGATCTCTAGGAATTATAAAAAAAAAAGGTACTGAAACCTATTTGAAAATGATACTAGGCTTACCATCCCTACAGGAAGTCCCAAAAATCGTGTTAACTGGTACGACTCATGTACTGAGAAGAGCATCATCGCTGTGAAAACAGCATCCGTTCATGAATTTATTTATTCATTTATTAATTTTTTTAAAAATACAAATTTTACCTGTGAATTTGCGTGCGTAAACTGGGAATGCATACAATGAGCTTCTCTACCCTAGGTGTACGGAAAACACTCGGCGAGAAATGGAAGAAAATTTGAAGAAAGAAGAAAAAAAAACAACAAAATAATAATAATAATAATATTAATAATAATAATAATAATAATAATAATAATAATAATAATAATAATAATAATAATCCTTTCTAATATAGGCACAAGGCCTAAAATTTGGGGACGGCGTTAGCTGATTACATCGACCTCTATGTCTAGTGATACTTATTGTATCGACACCCGGAAATGATGAAAGGGAAATTCGACCTCGGCATCATTTGAAATCAGAACTTAAAACCGCAAGAAATACTACTAAGTATTTTGTTTCACGCTCTAATATCATCATCCCTCTGATTTAATAACAACAACAACAACAACAATAATGATAATAACCACGAGGATGATGATGACGACGACGATGATGATGATGATGATGATGATGATGCTGGTGATGATTATATAAAGACATTCCTGAAATACAGTAGACAACATTCTGCGGCTTGTAGAGATAGCTACTCCCTCATCTCTATAGTGATTATTAAAGCTTCAAAATTTATCTATTATTTCACAAATATTTCCTTCCGATAAATATTGATTAGATTTTCACGAAATTTCCGAATTTTCTAAAGGAGAAATATTGGAATCTACTGACCAGCATCATAATATTGGTCCTTGGTAATTCGCTTACCAAGACCGCCGATATGTCAAAGTAGAATGTGTATAGAATGAAACTTTATGAAATATCATTACGTCTTGTAAGTTGGGTTTTTCATTAAATTGACCTTCCCTTTGCCGGCTTAATGTTAAATGTGTTTCATAATAATATGCAAAGGAAATTTGACAATAATAATGACATTTTGAAAATCTTCCAGATATGCATGGTTGATGATAGTCTGTATGAAGAATCTGTCGATATATATGTATGCAGAAAGGAACGTCTGCCTGGTTAGATTTGTGATTCTCTAAGAATGTATTGATCAAAACGCTGTCGACATGAAATGAAGTAGTAATGATGATGATAAGAGTAGAGATAAGGGTGATTTTTGTCCCTTGATAGAGGGTGTACGATGTAATTTCTTCAGCGGCGCAAAGGATGTTGGAGCTGCAGTAAAAAATGTAAATGATAAATAGAGTAATAGACAAAATACTGTAAGCAAGTTGTGTTTAGGTGAATCAATCTGACTATTATATCTCCTCCTTTTTTTTATAAGGCGGTGAGCTAGCCGAATCGTTAGCACGCCAGAAGAATGCTTAACAGCTCTTTATCCATCTTAATGTTCCGGGTTCAAATTCTACCGAGGTCATCAATTCGGAGATGATAAAATAAATTCTACTCTTGTACTAGGGGACGATGTAATCGACTTGCCTCCTCCCGCCAAAATTTCATGCCTAGTGCCTATAATAGTAAGGATTATATCACTCTTTTACTTGTTGCAGCCTGCGAGTTTTGACCATATTGGTAGGTAGAAAATTTTCCTTTGCAATATAGACGTTTTCTAATATTAGCCCCGCATTGATGAAATTATCATTAGCTGTGATTCCAGGAGAAACTACTAAAGACTTTCGATTAAGAACTAACGATCTGCCAATTAATAACTATCGATCTGGCTGTCTGTATCTATATTTACACACACACACACACACACACATACACACACACACATGTATTTAATTTTATCCCTTTATTTCCTTAATTTTCTCTCTTCATTTCCTTAACCAGCAATCCCACTTCTGTCATTACTGACTTTTGTTTCATTAGGGTCAATGATATGATATCAATTTAATATGTTGGAATCGATTAAAGAAAATATTGTCTTCAGCATATTGTGTTATACTGTGCAACAGGAAGTTGTACGCATCCTATGTGCAGGCTTTCCATTTCAGAAGTAAGGTGTTTTGTTTCTGAGGCAGTATAACATCGGGCATGGAAACGAATGTCAGAACCTGTTTAGTCAACATTTTATGATATTTATAAGAGCTCGTGTCAAAAGAAAGAAACGTTTAGCCTATCTTTTGCTAACTGTGGTCTATGCTGGTGTTATGCATAACTTGCGACTAATTATGACATACATAAAAGTTAGAAAAGGAAATAAAAATTGTAAAAATAAAAGCAGTTTATTTTATTTTCTTATTCTGCCATACATAGCTCGTTTCATAACTGGAGGCTTGAAACGTTTTTCTGACACACAAAGTTAGCTGGGTTTGGGAAATAGTGTAACGATGCATTTATTGATTGTTTTATATTAACGAATTATCGCCGTGAAATTCCTGTTAGTTGTTAAAGAAAATGTGTACCGAATTAAATTAAATTCTATTGCGTTCAAAACAATGATCCATTATGGATGACTGATTAAAATGTTGGACAGATATTTCACATTTCTATGACAATGGAAATAAATTCAAGCAAAAACAATTACGCAACAAAATATTCATTAGCGGCAGAGGCAATATTACTAACGAACGGTAGTATTTATGTCCAAGGTGGATATTTTGTTAGAATAAATGATACTACAGAAGATACCATGAGAGAAGGTCTCATATGAGTTTTTGATGTTAACGATATGATACTTATTGTCTGTAGATGGTCTATCCTTGTGGAATGTTATGTGTATTCTACATACACTGATGTTAAAATATGGTTCCCTGTGCACCCTGTTGAACTTTTCTTCTAACCCTTGATATTCAAAATGCACAAAATAAAAATTTCCAGGTTTATTTACAGACACGCTACATGGTAACGTTGATTCATTAATTCTCATACCCAAATCAAAAACCGCTTCACTGTCGTTCGATTGATGGATTGGATAGCAAAATCTCCCTACAAAGTGCAAGTTAATGGTTTAAATATGGATTGAGACATTCAGAGTTGTCAGGCCAGCTCCATAACATGTAGCGGATTGTGTCATAGCGTAAACCAAATACATATATATGCATATATATATATATGTGTTTGTGTGTGTGTGTATATATATATATATATATATATAAATATATATATATATATATATATATATATATATATATATATATATATATATATATATATATATATATATATGCACACATATATGTATATTTGATAGTTTGTTAGTACATTAATGTACACACAAAGGCGGCGTGCTGGCGGATCGTTCCCGTGTCAGAAAAAAAATCTTGTCGACATTTCTTCAGACTTTACGTTCTGAGTTCAAATGCCACCGGGGTCGACTTTACTTTTCATCCTTTCGGAATCATTAAAGGTCGATGTAACCGACTCACCCACCACTCGAAATTTCTAACCTTCAGACAAAATTTGAAATCAGAAAAATAATACAGACAGACAAACACACGCACAGAAGCGCGAACACACTTACATACAAGTACGTGTAGAGCGGCTTTCATTTTGGTGGTTGATAATTTAATATGACATATAACAGCTTCCTTACATTTAGAAAGAATTATTTCAAAGTCGCACGTCACCTGAATTAAGACAAATATCATCGTGAATTTTGTTTTCCCCCGATGTGTTATCGAATACGGCCTGAATTACATACGCGTTTTGAAAAGATACAGGACGGTTTTGGCGAAAAATTCTTTTACACATTCTGCTTACTCTAGTTCACTAAAAAAGGAGATAACAGGAATATGAGAACTCGAAAGGGAAATTATCCATACAATGACAACATTGATAATGGGTACCAGCAAATACATAATCAAAACACCTGAACCGACACACGTTTAGAATATCATAAACATTTCAGTTCATTAGTCACTTTTAGTCATCACAGCTAAGGTCATGCTAGAGCACATCGCATACATTATGTAGAGAAGTCTCACTACAAGACACACAAAGATGCACTTGGTTATGCAGCGAAATCTCGCAATCATTAATAATAGCAATGATTATCAATAATGAGGTGAAAGGGAATACAGAAGATGACGAAATGATACTGCAGTAACAGGCAAGAAAGGAAAACAAACAAAAGCAAAACAAAAGCAAAATAAATAAATAAACAATACGAAATTAATGCATCAAAACAGTAACAACAATAAACCAATCACAGTAACAACAACAACAATAACATCATCAGCAACAACAACAGCAAGCAGCAACAACGAAAACGATAACAATAACAGTGCAGTAACAGTTTACACACAGCAAAATCGAAATCTCATTAAAGCTTCATTGATTAAGAATTATTATTTGACTGGTTCATTACATTTTTGGAGCAAGAAGAAGACAAATGATATGGTGTCCTTAACTAGTTTTACGCGTGTTGTTATTAACTGGTGCTACATTATAGGGCGTTCTCCTTTTGTTTCTCGACATTATTATGTCTCTTTACATTGTAGTAGTAGTGGTGGTGGTGGTGGTGGTGATGGTTATTGTTGTGGTGGTTATTTTTTGTATTATGTATTGAACAGAATATTAATACGGCGATTCAGCAGGCGAATTGTTTTTGGCAATCTAAGCGCAATCTAATACGCTATCATTATGAAAACAAAAGGGGGTAGGAAAAAAAAAAACGAGAAGAAACCCTTAAAAGAGTTTAAAAAATATAATAACTAATACTCCCTTGGATATTGAGGTATTAGATAGTATAAATAGAAAAAAAAAAAGACGTGATGACCATGGCTAGAAAGCATTAGATCATACATCAGGTCGATCATCTAATCTGAATTTACATAACAATACACAAATCATCATCGTCATCATCATCATCATCATCATCATCATCATCATCATCATCGTTGTCGTCGTTGTCGTCGTCGTCGTCGTCGTCGTCAACAACAGCAAGTGACTCTGATTTCGGCTCAAGGCAAGGAATTTTGACGAGGGGGCGTGTGTTTGTCGCTTTCATCGACGCCAAGACATGATTGTTACTTTCGAATAATGAAAGGTAAATTTGACCTCGGCAGGATGTGAATTCAGAATATAAAAACCAAAAACTGATACAAAAAAAAAAAAAGCAGAATATTTTCCCGACTTTGCTATCGAATCTGTCACCTTAATAATGAAGGCAGCAACAACAACAAAAATAGATTTTATGATAATGATGATAACAACATATTCGCCACAATACGGCTTCCTGGAAGTCGTGTGTCAGCCACCATCCCTGTAAATATCCTTTAATTGTTTTTTAACTGTGTATTATTACTGCTAAAAGATTTTACAAGAAATCATAGAGTTGGTCTCGAGAACACAGTAATTTATTGTATTGTCAAATGTGTCACATTTGGACTTGCCATGCTGCTGCAGTACTGTGCCGCAATTGGTCCAGTCGGCTGGGGTTTGATTGAGAAGAACTACGATCAAAGATAATATAGTGTTTATATCTACGTTAATGTTATTCAGCAGGTGTAACTCAGTGGGATTTGCTTGTTTTTTTCTAGTGGATAAATCATTTCTAGTATTGTTTGATCCTATTTAAGTATACAGTGAAGCATTTATGTGAGTCATCGCTGATACTGAAACATGCTGGATACATTTTAATTTTCCGACATATTAATATATTGGTTTAAAATTTTGGCTCTATGCCAACAAGTTCGGTGGTTGAGGTAAGTCGATTACATCTACACCAGTACTTGACTGGTACTTATTTTATCGAATCCGAAAGGATGGAAGGCAAAGTCGACCTCGGTGGAATTTGAACTCAGAACGTAAAGACAGACGAAATACCGCTAAGCATTTTGGCCGGCGTGCTAAAAATTATACCAGCTCACTGCCTTATACTGTACATCAATTTTGCTTTCAAATTTTAGCACAAGGTTAGCAATTTCGGGGGAGGGATGAAGTGTTCAACTGATACTCTTTTTATCGAGCCTGAAAGGATAGAAGGCAAAGTCGACCTCAGTGGAATTTGAACTCAGAAATTAAAGACGGACGAAATGTCGCTCACTATTTTGCGCGGCGTGCCACCTCTCCGCCTTTTCAGCATATTAATATGTTGATAATGTCACGTAAGGAGATACTCTGACATTCTTTCAAATGTACAAAACCTTCAATCAATGTTGTGTCATTTATTTCTGAAGTCATGAAATCATAAATAATTACTTCAGGGCAAAGAGTTAATCAAATAATAAAAATATTATTCATGTGTTGAATTAATTCTATTCGAAAGCAATTCTTATTACCTGCCAGTTATATTTGGAAAACAGTTTTCACATGTCTTCATTTCCATTCATGAGGTAAGTTATCTCTAAATTCTTTCCACCATTTAGTTTATAAAATATATAAAAAAAAGTAATATTAAAATTTTCAAGTTTGGTTGCCCGTGTGCCATTTTGGAAACAGATCATAACTACGCGAAACATAATTCAGACATCTTTTTGGATAAGTGATTGGCTGACACATCTCCAAATGTACAGTTGCCTATTTAAACCAATGACTTTTCAGAAGACGGAATGTCGAGGAATGATATTACTAATGAGTTCTTGACAAAAGCATCGTAGATACGTATTTGAGTAATCATTGTTTCACTGTTAGCAATAGATAATATATTAAAACTTACATCAATCAAATTGAATTATGTTATATTATCAACACATTTATGCGCCAAGCTCCGATAATGCGTGTAAGCAATTAATGCGCAACTCTACTTGTATTATGTTTCAATGTGCTTGGTTTTGACTTTATTTATTAAAAAATAAAAATAAAAGTTGACTCAGTGCAATAACTTCTTCGCTTATACTTATCGAAGAATTTGAATGCCTTCTAACATACAGATCAATAACTAAGTTACTCAGTGGCCTTCCGTCTTTCGTATACTGTCTTAAAAACTGAATCCTATCTGGTTTGATATAGAAAATATCTGAAGAAGATTTGACGGCTGCAATTCGACAAAAGTCGCTCAATGTTGGTCCACGGTTAAACAACAATAAAAACAAAGGACAACGGCAGTAATACCAATGATGCCATCGTCACCAACAACAACGGCAACAATAGCAACAGTAGAGGAAGCCTCTATGGTGTTTCTGAGATTGGTAGAAGTAGCATCCAAATCTCCCGTGTAACACATTTCGCCTTCGAAAAAAGGGAAGTAAACATTGTCAAAGA
>NC_068985.1:47305003-47312092 GCF_001194135.2 Octopus bimaculoides
TATATATATATATATATATATATATATATATATATATATGCGTGTGTGTGTGTGTGTGCACGAGTGCGGATAACAAATATACAACATGCAAACATACTTACACGTTAATAATTCTCTATCTCGTCTCTATAATATGTTTGTATTTACACACACATCTACGGAATGCTTCTTTATCTGTCACCAAAACGCCTCACAATCTGTGTTGGTTTGTTTATCTTCCTGTAGAATGTGAGTAGAAGGTGTTGCCCAATCATGGCTGCAATCTAATGATTGATAATAGTAAAAGTAAAGATAATGTTAAAAGATAATATGAATTAGTATTAATTTATGTGTGTGGCTTTCCTGCTACTTGGAAGATGTGTGGTAAACTGGAGTAATTTTCCTGAAATTGCAATCTTGTATCAATTATGTAAATTCAACAAATTTAAGTACATTGATCCATGTGCTCTGCGCATATACTAGTTTTGAATTTGGACACAAGAACAGCAATTTCGTGGATTTCTTGGGAATAAGTGGATTTCATCGATTGCAGGGTACAACTGGCACTTATTCTATCGATTTCCCAATGACGAAAGGTAAAGTCGATCGCAGTGGAATTTGAACCCAGCTGGTAAAGATGGACAAAATGTCACAAAGTATTGTACCTGGCGTGCTAAAGATTCTACCAACTCGTCGCCGTAGTTTGTACGTATTTTGGCTTCAAATTTTGCACACAAGTCCAGCAATTTTGGGGGCAGGGTGTAAGTTGATTACATCGGCCTCAATACTCAGCTTTTATTTATTTTATTCCTCGCGAGTATGAAAGACAAAGGCGACCTGGTCGGCACCTGAAGTCAAAACGTAAAGACGGTCGAAATGACGCTACGCCTTTTATCCCATGCGGTAGTGATTCTGCCAGCTCACCACCTTAGTCTGTACATATATTGATGTGATACGAACAATTAGAGCTTTCTTCTCTTGTTTCAATCTCGATTAATTGGATTACCGTCTACTTCCTACGCATACAGACCTAGGAATGTAAACATTATTCTACCAACGCTCTATTCCCACCCTCCAAACCATTTACTGCAAGCAAAACAGCAACATAACTTACGCACATGCATTTACAAACTCCTGCAATACTACCCATACACACACACACACACACACACACACGCACGCACGCGCACACACATATGTACATAACCTCTCATACAGACTCACAAATAATATGGTTTGGCTAATTTATTTAAGCAAACGCTCATCATATTTACCAACAGTGGAATGCTATTTTGCGCTGAACAGTTTTAATTCGCTTGATAAAATTTTGCAATTATATCGAACGGTATAGTTAACATCAAAAGCCGTTCTGTTAAATTTGGAGAACAATTGCACTGTTGTTCTTTCAGTGAAAATGAACAAAATATTTTCAAGTGTTGTTATTTGAATAAAACAAAAAAAAAGTATGGAATAATAAAAAGAAAATCATGTTTAAGAACCGTTGCTTTGAAGAGCTAATTTTGTACATTCGTTTGATGAAGTATCTCAGGATAATTTCAGATGTTTCCAATTCTATTATTAAAACACTACGATTTACAACAAATCATAAGCATTACTTGCAGATTTTATTTTTCTGATTTAACATCCAAGTGAAAATACATTTAAACCTACTTAAAATTTAGAAAAACCTCTTGTTGAAATTATGTGTGGAATGTCAGTAAAATGTGTAAGTTTTCCGAACAGAATTTACAGATTGCTCTCATAATAAATTATTAATCCTTCGTAAATCTTCCTAAATACAATATCGTTAATAAGTAACGGCGATAGTCATGGAAGCTTAGAGTTTTTAATTAGATGCTCGTTATGCAAGAGTCTGATTAATTAGTAATGTTTCACTTCTCTTCTCAAGCACACTGCTCATGATATAAGTGAGTAATTTTGAATCTTGCAATGATGTAAAAACGGCAAGAATATAATAAACACAAATCACGAAAAAAAAAAAGGCAAAGAATTAGAACAAAACAAAACAGGATAAACCATCTGATAAGAGTGACATAGTGAAGTGATTGGGTTTGGTATTTCTAATTAAGCACCAACAGCTATTGTTTAGTTTGTAGTGTAATTTCACTGAACGCATATCTTTCTACTGGATGGCGAAGTAATTCTTTGAATAGAAGTGATTCTTGTAGTGAGAAATCTTTAATGTGAAATCCGGGGCAACATGGATCAATTGTAACGTAGAAAATAACTTCACACTCTGGGCCTGAGACAGAGTCAGCAATTTATAAATAGAGAGCTGTGTGTGTGTGTGTGTGTGTGTGTGTGTGTGTGTGTGTGTGAGAGAAAGAGAGAGAGAGAGAGAGAGAGAGGCTTGTGCTATGTTTGTATAACCGGATTACTCGAATCTACAGCGACGGCTTCAACCTTAAAACAAAAAAAATTGGAATTAACATCCTGTATACAATTTTAGTCACCCGTACAAATAATTCATTCGTAAATTCCGAAATTAAAACTTTTATAAAGAAAAAAAAGACAACAACACACATATAAGGTTGCATTATTTGTTTTAGTATGGAGACGTGCAACAGTCACTTCGAAACTATTATGATGAAATTAGTGTTGCCAATACAAGCTAACTAGAAATATATATGGGATGAATCCAAGACGAATTTTATATTTTAGTATAATTATTTTTATATGAGCAAAAGCAGAAGACTACCTGATAAATAAAGCGCCCGAGAAAATATGTAACGATTTTAACGGTTCTTTATGCTCTCGGTTCAAATCCTAACGAATTCGCTGTTGTGTTTCATTTCTCCGGGGTCCATAAGATGTACAATTCATGCACTGGTATCGATGTAATAGAAAAATGTCATCCCCTGAAATTTGCTATCTTTGTGTCTACTACTAGACTTGAGCCTACGTTACAAACAGTTATTTCAGCAACCATGAGAGGTAGATAAAATCAGTTTCAGATTTCATGATGAACTTATCATTGAAGTGTAGACTTCATTATATTCGCCAAAGTGGTGACGGAATATTCCCTGATAGATGTATAATAACGTACCCTAAAAAGCACGAAGAAATGTAAAATAATGTAGGAAATACAAGATGCAATTCCAAAGAAGTTAATTATTGATTAAGTAGTTTACATTAATGAAATTAACATCAAAATTAAAGAATTTACGTTATATTAGATAGAAGGTTTATACTATGTAGGACTAAATGAGCGAACATGTGTTCACAAACATTGGAGCTATGACTCTCGCATTTTCTTTTATCTGGTTGCAATATCTGGAAGGTGAAACGATCTCGTAGGTACTCTTTCGTTGGTCCATAAACGCTAATTGTTTTAATGAAGAAAAAATTAATTTGTATTAAATATGTGAAACCATGAATATAAATTAGCTAATTGAATACAAAATACAGAAATTCAGACATAACAAGATAAACGCGCATACACACTCGCACATTTTAAACCTGGCATTTGAATCGACTTGGTTATATCAGTATGATACAGAGAAGCTTTAAATAAGATGATAGCTACATTACATACCAGTTTTCCCCTTCATATACAATTAACTGTATTCTCCTGCAATGTTCCAGGCCAATACAATTATAAATACGTACGAAGCGTCGGTAGAGTTTAAAGTTGAAGACATTTAGTGTGTCGTATAATTGAAAGCTTGTTTCGTTAGCGTTAGATTCCTAATGAAAACCCACAATTCCATGTAGACCTGAACAATTAGCAACTGAGAAACACTTTTGATACATCATCCCATTCTTCGAATTTCCTTCTCCCCTTGCAGAAGCGCAGAATACTAACGTTTAAGTGTGCTGCAAGACATTTGGTCCTGTGTAAATGATTGATATGTCTGCACAGGCTAAAGGATATAATTAGCAAATTGCTATAAATGTGTGCACATACATATATACATAGATACATACATACATACATACAGCATACATACGCACATATATGTATGTATATGTAGATTCATATATCCCTATATGTATACAAAAGAAGTGTGAAAGACATGTACATATATATGTATATATGTGTGTATGTATACACACGCACAAGCGTATATCTGTTTGTAAATGCTTGTGTGGATGTGTGAGTATAGGTATCTGTATATGTGTATGTCTATATGTAAACGTATTGGAGCATAGAAGTGATAACGATGTAGTATGACATTTAAATACAATTAGCCATTAGTTGTTGAGGCAGCGTTAGAAGCTCCAGTCATATAGCAAAACTAGATTCAACTATTTAGTTATAACTAAGATCAGTAATTCTAGCGATGACCATCACTCACAAATGAACTCCTGCTGAGCACTTAAACAACCTTACAAAACAGACAGTGCATATTAGTACACTGTGTTCTTTCATGACAATGGTGTTATTTGGAAGTCAACAATCTTGATCACAGTAGCTGAATATTGATGCCAAATTTGAATTCAGAACCTCATATTAGTTATAGAGCAAGTGAGAAAAGCTCAGTTGGAGACCAGAAGGAAATGAGCTGTGATCTGGTTAGCACGGCTGACCCACCATCGTCTCGATGTTATATGAAGCAGTTCAGAGTCAAAACCGAACGGAAATTGGACGCTTGTCTACTGACATCATTACTTCCAGGTCAATGGAAAGAAAACGTAGAGATATAACGATGTGTGTTAAATAACAGTTGATTTTAACTCATACTTCACTAGTTAGTTGTAAATGCAGCAAACACGTGTAGAGTTTACATGCTGCTTGACCAAAATCGCTGGCTACCTTTGATGGCGTTTACGCTGTTACAAGCAAGCGGTCCAAATTTTCATCCAGAATATAAACTATGAGTCGTGTGTCATGACCAACTTCATAGAAATGACAAACAATTCTGAACGTTTCCTTTATTTATCTGATTCTATCTCAAACATCAATTTATTTACTGGTAGTTGAAGAGCTCATGTTTTCATTTACTGATCTCTGAGAATCTACTGAGAAATGCCAATGCTTCCAGTAAATAAATAATGATTTCAAATTTTGACACAAGGCCAGCAATTTCAGACAAGAGGTAAGTCAATTACAACGAACCCAGTGTTCAAATAATACATACTTTGTCGATCCGGACACGATGAAAGACAATGACGACCACGGCCAAATTTGAACTCAGAACAGACAAAATGTCACGAAATATTTTGCCCTGCAATATAACGATTCTGCCATCTCGTCGCCTTATTAGTACTGACTATTGGAAACCCGAATAATTTGGGTAGCTGAAATTTTCTGAGATTGATATCTTCTTACGTGCTAACATTACAAATGAAACCGAAAATATGACTAGATGTTATGCAATTTGAATATTATATATTGAAGATATTTACTGAGTGACAAGATACGTAGACCTTTTCACATATACATAAACTGACTAAAAGACCGAAGTATTAACGTGTAACCCTGGCATCGTATATATCCATAAGAATGTGAAATGACAAGACATATTTGTTATAAGTAGGCCTTATTTTAGCAGCATATGTCTTTGCGATAGAAATGTATGAGATATTTCTAGACTGCCAGTAGCTAAACGGCTTCCCAAACTTCTTAAATACAAGCAGTAATAATAATGATAATGTTGAATATGATGATGATGATGATGATGATGATGATGATGATGATGATGATGATGATGATGATGATCGTTTCTAGCTTAACAAAAATATTAATATACATAAGAACAGTCTAGGATTTAGAAATATGTCTGAGACGTAGAGCATAGCACTGCGAGGCATTGTGCACTTGTTGCGTAAGGTAATTTCAGTACGTTAAAATGAACGAAGCCAAAACAAAACACTGCACATATTCAAGGTAAACAAAACTGCGTTCGGTAATGCAGTAAAAGAAAGAATTAAACATAAAACAATTTGATGATGATGATGATGATGATGCACTTGAAACTTTGTTGTTAGATAAAGATTGATATCACATTTTATGTTTGAATTATCATTAATGCATAGCAAAAGTGTACAGATATTCACTAATAGAAATGCTTTATTATTTTTCACATTCTCAAATACAGTGAATCATTTTCTTAAAGCTGACACTAATTATTTAAATGCTGAAATAAACAACATTTACTATTTAGTTTCTCTTTTTATTATCACTGAACGTTTCTTTTTTTTTTTTAAGATACTGAGAGGGGAAGGGCCAGTGTGTGATAACATTTGCAGATTAACCTAGACTAATGAAAAATCTGTAGTTGTAGTTCAGTTTGAAGTTTTGTTGCTCAATGTTCGTAAAATATAATTGGCTGGCAGATGGTATCAAATGGCGGCGAGCTGGCAGAAACGTTAGCACGCCGCGCGAAATGCTTAGCGGTATTTCGTCTGCCGTTACGTTCTGAGTTCAAATTCTGCCGAGGTCGACTTGCCTTTCATCTTTTAAGGGTCGATTAAATAAGTACCAGTTACGTACTGAGGTCGATGTAAATGACTTAATTCCTTTGTCTGTCGTTGTTTGTCCTCTCTATGTTTAGTCCCTTGTGGGCAATAAAGAAATAAGACGGTATCAAATGGTTGCAGCTCCGGGAATAATGACTTGGAGAAAATTTTTAGTTAGGTCATGATAAATAGGTGGGGAGTTCACTGGAGCTGAGGCTATTTTAACAGCTTATAACAAAGTTGTAGGGAGTAAAATGCGGTGTCTATCAAATTAATTGTTGATAGATTGCTGAAGTGTATTGTTCACTTAGTCTCTGTTGAGAAGCCTAATCACTGCCTTCTATACGCGATCTTAAATGTTTGAGTCAGCTAATATGGATCTCATTTGTGCTTTTCAACTAGAATTTCTTGTCACTAAATAAGAATTCTTTTACTCCTTTATTCTTTTACTTGTTTCAGTCATTTGACTACGGCCATGCTGGAGCACCACCTTAAGAGGTTTTATAGTTGAGCATATCGACTCCAAGGTTTATTCTTTGTAAGGCTAGTACGTATTCTATTGGGTCTCCTTTGCCGAACCGCTAGAATACGGGGACGTAAACATACCAACATCGGTTGTCAAGCGATGGTGGGGGGACAAACACACACAAATGAATACACACACACACACACACACACACACACACA
>NC_068985.1:47312102-47316266 GCF_001194135.2 Octopus bimaculoides
TGTCAAGCGATGGTGGGGGGACAAACACACACAAATGAATACACACACACACACACACACACACACACACACACACACACACACACACACATGTATTCGACAGAGTTCTTTCAACTTCTGTCTACCAAATCCATTCACAAGGCTTTCGTCGGCCCGAACCTATACGAGAAGACAGCAGCCATGCCTAGCACAGTTTTTTTTTTCAAAGCAGGTTTAGCAATGTTATATGTGTGGAGCCGTCATGAGGCAGTAGTTTCGATGGTTTTGGTCATGTGTCGTTCATGTCGAGACAACGCGGGAGACAAGGAAAGCACAGTGATTGTTTCTTTGCTCTATTTGTAAAATAAACTTGGCTGTCACGTATCCATTGAAAAATATCCTTTAGAACTATCTGTGTATTAGGCACAAGGTGTTTTGGATGAGTGATAATCAAATCAGTGTGTTGAAAGTTACGCCATGCATTTTGCCCGGCGTGCTAACGATTTTGCCAGCTCACCAGTCTAACGAATGATAAATATTGATTTCTGAAATTATTATATCTTGAGGTGTTCGTGGTTGGTACATTAATAAAATAACAATTAACAAATGCTGGATCTAGTTCCGGTCTGTCATATTCAGTCTAAAAAATAGATTGTTGCATAGTTACAGGCAATGATTAGAAAATGATTAGCTTCATTTCGTTCAGCTTTTTACCCTTTACGTTCAAATTCCGCTGAGGTCGACTTTGATATTTATCCTTTTGGGTTGAGAAAATAAAGTACCTGCCGGGTATCGGAGTCAATGAGATTAAGTTGTCCACCGGTCCACTGAAATTATCATAAACTATCAATATATCAGATCCACAAATCTTTGATCTAGTTTTCATGTCCGAATCAGTAATTTTTACGATTTCAAGACAAGTGGATTGGTGGAAATGGTTTGCATTATTTAGTTACACCCTTCACATTGACTGTGACTCTCATCCTTCTAGATTCGCCAAAATAAAACCCGAAACAAGTACGATAATAGATTAAGCCATCAACGTCTTTTCCACTCAAACCTCTTCTGCATCTGAAGTCATGCCAGAAAACATTATCAGAATTTTTACGTTAGGAGATATTATTAACAGAAGGATTCTAAATTTCGTTTGCATCATTATATGGGTGCATGAAGCAGGAGAAAATACTAGAACTACTAATACTACTACTACTAATAGTAATAATAATAATGCGTTCTATTGTAGGCACATGACCAGAACTCTTGGTGTAGTCATTTACATCGACTGGTATTTGTATTGACTCTAGCAATTATGAAAAGTTGAGTTGATCTCAGTGATATTTGAACTCAGAATGTGAAGACGGATGAAACACTGCCAAGCATTTCACCCGGCATGCTGACGATTCTGCCAGCTCACCGCCTTAATAATAAGGATAGTAATAACAACAATAGAACGAAAATGAAAATAAAATAAGAAATACAAGTTAGTAAATGATGATAATTCTAAAAAGAAATATTCTGTATTCACGAAGAGGGAGCATCTGATCAATAAACAAATAATGAACTTTTAGTCAAAACAGTAAACTGTTTCGAATGAGTAAATTCTACATAGCTAAACATACAAAGCGTTAAGCATACAGAATCTCTTTAAAACGACGTATGAATAATATGTTAGCTTCATTTGGGACAAATATTCACTCTTCAATCACCGTCAAAATACATGTATTGAACAGGAATAATGCAAAGTATCTCCAAAGATACTATTTTTCTTTCTTTTTGGACATTTTTTTTTTAATAATCTCACAACGATGTTTTTTGCTTCGTTATGAACGAAATCTGTTCTTAGCAAACAAACTCAGTTGCTTTATACCCCGACTAATGGAAAATTTTATGTCAGGAAATGAAAAGGCGGCAAAACAATGGTTGGAAGCAACACAAAACCTTGTGCTGTGGTTAGAAATGCTCCTTCACATCCCGCTTCTTCTTCTTCTTCTTCTTCTTCTTCTTGCTGCTGTTGTTGGTGTTGTTGTTGTTGTTGTTGTTGTTGTTCTTCTTCTTCTTCTTCTTCTTCTTCTTCTTCTTCTTCTTCTTCTTCTTCTTCTTCTTCTTCTTCTTCTTCTTCTTCTTCTTCTTCTTCTTCTTCTTCTCCTTCTTCATTCCTTTTTTATATATACTACTCAATCATTCAAAATCACCGATCAACACTCATGCCGTTGGCAGAAAATTGGTGGGTTAAGAAGATGTTAAATGGCACTTACGAGGGGTTACACTTGTGACGATGATTCTGATGATTGTGTAAGTAAAGGAGAGAGTAAAATGCAAAATTATTTGGTGATGAATTATTTGTTATGAATATTTGATAAGGAGAATCGTTGCAACGCCTCATTCCCTAATTGAAGCGAGCAACTTACATGGCCGCTCAAACTCAAGATCTTTAGCGAGGCATCACTTTATGCATGAATCCACTTGATGTGATCCAGACTGCAAGATTCATGCAACACAATTTGACGCACAGCATCTCATCCATAAAAGACAATCGCAGGATGAGTCGAAATGATCGTCGTACAAAATAAAGAGTTATACCAATCCCGACTTCTGTCTATTTAATCGATTATTAACTGACACTACGGAATTCCTGAAGTAGATCCAACGGAAATATACTCCAACTGCGGATGACACCAGGTAGCCCAAACTATGCGACTGCTTTACTCAACATATCAGGATACTAATTGACATATACTCATTAGTCCAAAATCTTACACACACAATCTTTTACTCGTTTATTTGTTTCATCATGTGACTGCGGCCATACTGGAGCAGAATGTGGAGGCGCGTGGCTTAGTGGTTAGGGTGTTGGATTCATGATCTTAAGATTGTAGTCTTGATTCCTGGACCGGGCGTCTTAAGCAGAACACTTAATTTCTCGTTGCTTCAGTTCGTTCAGCGACGGACCGGCGTCCTGTCCAGGTGAGGAATATATACGCCATGGAAACCGGGAAACCGGCCTTATGAGTCTACATGACTCGAGAACGAATTTACTTACATATATATGCATATATACATATATAGACAAACAGACAGACGCACACACACACATACGTACATACATACACACATATATACATACATACGCACACACGCACGCACTGTATGGTTTATATATATAATGGACTCTCCCGTCGCTAGACGACGTATCAGGATTCGACAATTTCTTACCGAACAGCCATACAGGTGATTTGTTTATAGTGATGAAATGTTTGTGTACACATAAGCTCACTCCCTCCATCAGATCAACATTACCTGTACAGGTGCAACGGGTGCTACGTGTCAGGTTTCGAAATGATCGTAGAGCAACGTAAAATGAAGTGATTTACTCAAGAACACAACGCAACGCCAGGCGTAGGAATCGAACCCACGGTCTCGATATCGTGAGTGCAACACCTTAAATACTAAGCTATGTACCTTCACACACACATATATACACAGTAGCTAGTGAGGGATTATCAATCCTGGCAAATCTCTTTATAAGTTCTGTGTTACTACACCAGGCTAACAATATTCTTTACATTAGTAAGGAATTCTGCGTGCTCCTGGTCGGTTTGCATGATGTGGCTGTAAAACCTGCTCTGTGTAAACATTCGACTTTTTGGGGCACGCTTACATAAACCCAAATTCTAAGTGAACAAATATGAACCATCCTACTTCCATTGCGTGCGCACACGTACACATACACACAAACACACACAGACACATACACGTACACGCACACATTCACATAGCCCCCTTTTACATACACACACACATATATTCACATAGAGTTGAAACCCTGTTTGATTTATTTTTTTCAGCGGACAAGTTTCATCATCCCACTACCGAGCATGACATCACCCCCTTCCTTATTCATCTATCACCCCTTCCTTATTCATCTATCACCCCTTCCTTATTCATCAATCACTTCTTCCTTTCACGTTCATAAACACAAGAGTATTATTATAGTAGATTATCTCAGTAACCATGTGAGCTATGAAAAATACAAAGCCCAGCATCATCACCGGATCATTGTACACATCTGTGTAATTTTTCGCGCAATTCCACCCAGCCGTTTGACCGTGAATCCCAAGACAAGAAAGAATCGCCTATGTCAAATTTATATACACACACCCACACACACACACACACATATATATA
>NC_068985.1:47316945-47317943 GCF_001194135.2 Octopus bimaculoides
TATATATATATATATATATATATATATATATGTATGTATATATAGGTGTGTATGTGCATGTGTACACAGACAGACAGACAGGCAGATAGATAGATATGAAAACATACATCGATAAGCACAGACACAAATTTACACATTATGCTATATACATACGTTAATATACATACACATAGACACCAGCATATACACAAAAATATAGATTGTGCTTGCATGTATATATGTGTGTGAGTGTGTATGTCTTTTATCGTTTCTTTTTTTTTCTGTTAATTTCCCATTACATAATCAATTTATCTGATACATTTTCAACAGCAGCCTGCATATGCTGCGTGGAATGTTAGCTATTCTCCAAGATAAATGATATTACCTTTACGGCAAAGAACCTGAATAATTTGCAAAACACACAAAAGCGCTTATGAATGATTTCTTTTCAAATATGAAGAATAAAATGATAGGAAAAAAAAATTATGCAAAAATAAATAAACAAAAACTATCGCAGAAAACAAAGTATATTTTAGTTACTTTGTTCTTATATGTAAAATTATTATACAGAAAATGCATTCCATCCATATTTTTTCATTGCTGGTAACATTAAACGAATATGAAGTCATAAAGAAAGACTACAGAAGAATGAAACGTATTGTTACGAACGCCCGCACACGAAGCACCTCCCTCAACACCGAAGGGGGGACCCGCGCACGCGCGAACGTTCATACGCTCAGTGAGCTAGCAAATTCGTCTGTCGGTACAATCCTGACCGATAATAAAGCCCCGGCTGGAGCACGTAACGAAGAACAACACAGGCAAATAGGACGGGGAGGAAGAAACAACACGAAGACCATGCGTTGGGTAACCTTTTCTTTTTACATACATAACATCACAGAATACATTTAAAACATTAGAATAGAGCATTACATAATAACAATTCCAATACATGGCATAACAGTTCAATAACGTTGACAAAGTTTCCAAACAATTACAAGCTTTTCAATCATTTTTAC
>NC_068985.1:47317959-47318294 GCF_001194135.2 Octopus bimaculoides
AACGAAGTTTGTTTCCTTCAGGTCTGCTACTTCCACTGACCAAGGCAGTCTGCCACTACAATTCCGTCTCTCTCTGTCCCTCTCTCTCTCTCTGGGACTCTATGCGTTTCTGCTGACCATAGCTTTCTCTGTCAGACTTATAAATCCTTCTTTCTTCATCTCTGTACAACTGCTTCATCTCTATGTCCCTCTCTCTCTGGGACTCTATGCGTTTCTGCTGACCATAACTTTCTCTGTCAGACTTATAATTCTTCTTTCTTCATCTCTGTACAACTGCTTCATCTCTCTGTCCCTCTCTCTCCCTCTGGGACTCTATGCGTTTCTGCTGACCATAA
>NC_068985.1:47318304-47319466 GCF_001194135.2 Octopus bimaculoides
ATCTCTGTACAACTGCTTCATCTCTATGTCCCTCTCTCTCTGGGACTCTATGCGTTTCTGCTGACCATAACTTTCTCTGTCAGACTTATAATTCTTCTTTCTTCATCTCTGTACAACTGCTTCATCTCCACGGGCAAACTGCTGTCCCCCAACTGCTTCGGACGACTGCTACAACCCAACTGCTTCTGCTGGCTGCCAGAACTCCACTGCCCAAATTCTCTGCTAATTCCTTGGCCGCCAATTTCTGTCCTCCTAGTCATCACAAATACCATAGCTCATTGTGCTACTTTACCCCCCTGCCAAGATGGGTCGGTCGGTACATTCCTATCCTGCCGTTTTTGAACTTTCGCTGACCGGAAAGGGGCAGCTAGGCTAAAAATAGCTGTGGTTGCCGACAAGACAAAGGAAATACCATTCTCCCCAACTGACCAGAGTACGGGTTCAAAACCCAGCCCGGGAGATAGGGATATAATGCCAACTGTATTTTCGGTCGTCGCATCAGTATTCACTTCAAATATTTTCAGCTATTTTAGATTTTGTGCCACTAACAGTACCTGCTAAACAGCGACGAAACTGCATATATAATGTGCGTGTGTGTGTGTGTGTGTGTGTGTTTGAAATCGAGGTGTGCAACATCGTGTAAACCGGATATGATGGAATCCGAAATAAGTCAATGTCTAATGAGTTCCCTCATGACAGAAACAATATACCGATCTAACTTTATAGACGAATAGCAAGTTTTAAGTGTGGTTATTTTAACAATACACTTGACAATAACGTCAACATTGAAATAACGGATGCTTCATCACATTTGCAATGTTATCCTGAATGCAATGAAAGAGTGACATCGTGACAAAATATCAACCGAATGTATCAAATAGTGAAATATTTAAATACCTAAGATGACACTGATTCTCTGACATTTATGGGAGTATTTTTAAAGATATATTGTGCAGCTGGCAAACTATGACGTTCTTGCTAAAGTTTTTATACAATACTATTCGTAGGAAGGATTGTCCTCATACACAAAACCACAGACCGCCACTCCCGCACATACATATGTGTGTATGTGTGTATGTGTGTGTGTGTGTGTGTGTGTGTGTGCGCGCGTCTGTATGTGTCTGTGTATATACTTACACATGCGCGTGCATATATATATATA
>NC_068985.1:47319867-47321541 GCF_001194135.2 Octopus bimaculoides
TATATATATATATATATATATATATACACATATATATACATACATGGCTGTTCTAATATCTGCATATATCATTGCAAATCTTGTGTTGAGTTACTTCCATTCGTGTCAAAATAGGTGGCCCAGCTAAATGCACACGTACTGTTATCTAAATGCCCCACTTCAGTCCTTGGCTGAAGGCCAGAGAAAGGATGTAAATAAAAGCAAAAAGAGATGTATAAACGATGTTATGAATTAGGATACACAGAGAAAATACCAACAGAAATCAAAGCCAACTAAATCAAAGAGACCGATTAAGCAATGCAAATGACTTTACATACTGATCTGTTGTTTATTAATCAACCCACTTATTGTTTACAGACTAGTGATTTTGTTTATATAGAAGGCGGTGGAATAGAAAGAACAGCATTGAGTTAGACTAATCGTCTTCTTATCACATATCTTCAAACTAAAACTCTCAACAAAGTCAGATTTATCTTTCATCTATTGTGGATCGATAAAAGAAGAATTATTTATCACTACTCAATCATCTATGGCCGTCCATTATTAATTTGGAACTTCGTGTTTATGAAAGTAATTGGTAATGCGTATGTGAGCAGACACACACAGGCGAACACACATACATATTTATATATGGCATGTCTGGTCATAATTACTGGGATCGTCTCGCGAAGCTCAAACTGTATTCTCTCCAGCGCCGCCGAAAGCGCTTTATTATTTGTATAATGCAGAAATTGTTCCGACGGTATTGTCCAAATGATATCGGTATCAGTTTTAAAATACACCCAATGCTTGATTCTCGTGCCATGCGTCTTCTGCAGTAATCGTGCTCTCTGCACATCACAACACTAAGACAGAACTTCTTCTCCTCAACCGGACCTGCGCTTTTTAACATCATTCCAAAACATATAAAGGAGAAAAAAGATTTCATAACCTTCAAAAACTTCCTGGGTGAATACCTCCAACAAATTCCAGAGAAACCACATACACCCGGATATACTGCTGCAAACAACAACTCTTTAATCGAATGACAATAGTACCTAAAAATAAACTACAGAAAAATACATTACTAATGTCTTTTCCAGGTGGTGCTATTAAGTTAGCTATGACCTGGGCCTATTTGGCCGAAACCTAACTAAGTATCTAATTGTATATATATAGTGAAGTAATATTCTGTTAAGAACTTTGTAGAGTACAGTATAAAGCACGTCCACCTTCAGATTTAACCCTGTGCTATCTAGTAGTAGAATTATACGTTTGCGTTTGGCCATCTGTCGTGTGAATAGATAATTGAAAAAAAATTGGAGTCATTAAGAAGGATTACTGTCGGACATGTATTTTTCAATCACTACACATGTTTCTACGCAACGTAGTTCTCCAGGCATGCAGGAACTTGATTATACAACGGTTTCCCTGCACTATGAATCCTAGCTGAGTTTCTTCAGAAGATCTGTGTATATTGTCTCTCTAGGTCAAACACACGGCTTGAAGAATATCCTCTCCACCACACTGTCCTAGCCTGAACTTAGTAGTATCCACTGAGTTTATCAAGATGTGTTGTTGCTGAAGGACCGTTGGCCTGGAGAACTACGTTGCATAGATACAATTGTAGTGATTGAAAAATAAATGTCCAACCGTACTTCTTGTTGACTCCAAATGTGTTTAATTTTATATATA
>NC_068985.1:47321551-47330557 GCF_001194135.2 Octopus bimaculoides
ATAAAACTTTTGTTTGTACTTTCTGCGCCATGATAGAACGCTATCCACTATTCTTGTTGGCACTCCATTGCTTACGACGTCGAGGGTTCCAGTTGATCCGATCAACGGAACAGCCTGCTCGTGAAATTAACGTGCAAGTGGCTGAGCACTTCACAGACACATGTACCCTTAACGTAGTTCTCGTTGATATTCAGCGTCACCCAGTGTGACAAGGCTGGCCCTTTGAATTACAGGCACGACAGAAACAAGAAGAAAGAGTGAGAGAAAGTTGTGGTGAAAGAGTACAGCATGGTTCGCCACTCTCCCCTGCCGGTCTCTGGTGGAACTTTAGGTGTTTTCGCTCAATAAACACTCACAATACCCGGTTTGGGAATCGAAACCGCGATCCTTTGACCGTGAGTCCACTGCCCTAACCACTGGGCCATTGCACCTCCACGTTTCTTTCTGTTTTCCTTTCTGTGGAAGAGTGTAAAATGGAAATGTTAAACAAACGGTGAGGGCTGTTGAGCCAAGACGATAGAAAAATTATTATGAACGCTAGGTAGACAAGCCATGAGAGGAGACAGAAAAAGGCACGTCTTTTCTTTAGGAAGGAAGTGGACAGAAAGAGAGATCCTCTTTCGTCACGTGTCAGCGACAAGAGAAACAAGGAGGAGGAGGAGTGATAGAGATAGGGAACGTGAACGGGAGAGAATAATAAGGAAAGGGTGGGAGAGAAAAACAGAAAGGATGAAGAACAAGAGAGAGAGAGAGAGAGAGAGAGAGAGAGATTGACAGAGAAGAGATACTAGAAGAGTGTGCATCATGATTATTAAGATAAAACTTGCTTAGAAAAGGATGCGTAGCGTTTGATCATATAATAATATAAACAATAGATGACTATAGGCATATGTTCATACATATATGTACATATATATATATATATATATATGTATATATGTATGTATTTATATGTATATGTATATATATGTATATGTGTATGTATATACATACATACATACATATATATATATATATATATATATATATATATATATATATATATATATATATATATATATACATACATACATATATATGTATATATGCATATATATATGCATACACATATATACATACATGCATATATATAAATATATATGTACATATATATATGTATATATGTGTATGTATCTATATATGCATATACATATATATGTATGCATATATATATATATATGCATGTATGTATATATGCATATATATGTGTGTATATATACATACCCTATTGACTTAAATATATGTGTTAAAGTGTTAGTTTTATCACATGCTATCTTTATTCAACCTCAAACACAATGATTCATACACAACCATGTATTTTAATAGCTACAATAAAAGAGAATATATTCTGTATTTTTGTAATGAAAATAGTCTTTACAACCGATGTGATAGTCTCTGTTATTAGAATCATTATCCCGATGACCATCATTCTTGGACATTGAAAGCATCATAGACATGATAATATAACAAATATATTACGACATATTCTGTAATTCTTTTAGTGTTTTCAGATATTGGACTGCTGTCATGGTAATACAAACAACTTCGAAGTTATAAACACAGAAATATACAAAGGATTATATCGATTCTAGCATTTATTTCTGCCTGGTATACATTTAGCTAACTCAATTTGCCGAAGTGCTAGTTTACGAGATATAACGAAAAAAAAAAAAAATCAGTTAAATTAACCTGCTTAATCATAAACTCGCATGTGTAAACACAAGTACTATGTACATATGTTTAGTATATCCTATCTCTTATCGTGGGTTACAAATCATTACAAAATCCACTTTTCTTCATTTGTGATGATTTTGCTGAAGAAAATTTTATTTCCATGTCTCCTCTTTAATAACAAGCAGAAGGAAGACCTTTGATAATACTGAGAAGCAGACACAAGAGAAGGGCCCATTGGACAAGTTTGGACACTTTTCCTACCTCGTGAAGGTGTTATATAATCGAAGTGTTACTTTAACTGAACCTCATTGCAAATTCTCGGGCTATTTGCTTTGGGTATTCTTCAACTAGAAATTTTCGAACTCAATATTCACAATATTTAGTTGTCCAGATTGGAAGAATCTGCGAAAGAAAAAATTATCGTGTGAAACTGACCAAACGATCATTGGAATTTCCGAACACTTAAGGTTTCATTTTCACAGACAGAAGGAATGTTTCTTCCTGATTCTATTGCTAAAGACCCCTTTCGAATGCATAAAGCATCTCTTATCTGAAACCATTATAAGGAGGTAAAACCAATAAAAATTTAACCATTATTTTATAAAGTAATCTGCAAAGAAAGTGGGTAAATACGTAATAAATCAATGCTTATTTTACCGTTAGTGCTAAGTAAAAACACTCTATTCCAACATAATTATACAGACACACAGATAGATTGACAGACAAACCGATAGATAGAAAAAAAGAAAGATAGATAGATAGATAGATAGATAGATAGATAGATAGATAGATAGATAGATAGATAGATAGATAATTGTTGCTGTAAAATATAGCGTGAATGGGTAATTATACATTTGTACTAAAGTAAGCTTAATCTTTTTTAACCGACGCTGTGACACTTTTAGAATTATAAAGAAATGTCCATATATTTATAATAATCTAGATTCGAAACCAGATCAAGCAAGTTATCCCCCATTATTTTCTGTCTGCAGGAAGAGATACTAGTATTCGTTGTTATCAACATTTGTCTAAGTCTTAAAGAGTTGCCTAAAATTACTTATCTCAACACACACACGCGTGTACATGCACGCACGTACACACACGCGTGTGCGCATACACACACACATACAAACACACACAGACACACACGTATTGATTTTAATGAGCAAGAGAAAGTATATTGAGTCCTTTTCTCCCTCTCCTCAACGCCAGTAATTACGTTCAGTTAATGTACTAGCAAATTGCTTAAGAGTTTTCCCGACATGAAGTCAGTCTCTCAAAGAAGTAAAATCTAGATGTATAGGTTGATCTCGTGCTTAGAAAATACACCGAGAAAAAAAAGAAAAGAACATATCCATTTGATGATGTGCTCTTGGGCGGTGAGAAGATGAAAGCCATTTCCTATATGCCAGACGTGTATAGCATCGCATTGTCTTGAAATATAAAAATATATCTCAAATTATGTATTTTATGCATTTTAATAAATATATAGACTACTTATTAGGGGAGCTGCAGCCATCACCAACAATGCATATAAAAGATAGCCGCTTTTCTCCTAAAGATTCAACAGTACAACAAGAACACTGCGCAGCGTTATCCAGTAGCAATCATACTAATATGAAGCTACAAAATGAAAGGGTATTATATGCAGTTCTATGTTACTTCAAATTTGTCATAAATGCTTTCACATCATGAAGTGCTCACCGCATTGATGCTAGAAACAATCACAACGAACATCAACAGAAACTGAACAACGAACGACCAATAAAATAAAGACAAAATTAAATATTCGGCTACGTTTTCAAAACGTTTTCAAAATTAATATGTAGAATCACAATAATATTGGACAATATTTTACCGAACATAGATATTGTGGATAAATGTTATAATTATTTATCAATGCTGTGAGAGAAATGGTTGCAGTGATATTAATAAGAGTGGTGGTAATATTATTAATTGTGGTAGTGATGTAAATGTTACAGAATTATCTAAGCAATGTTACTATTGTAGATACTAATATAACCGTGCATTTTACTGGTCTACCGTGTTATAAAAGTATCGCATGAAAGATTTCATTCGTTGCTGCTATAATATTTACATATACTAAGGAGACAAAGCAGTACATTAACGATGCCTATAATACCAACAGCTTACAAACTTCTCTAGAGGAGGTCAACTCAACTTACATGCCTATCAGACAATATTTTAGAAACTCAACTTTTTAATAGATTACTAAACGGGAAAAGCTATGTCGAAATTAGATACCCATGTCAAATCATAAAACTACTCAGCGATATAAGTCATTTAAATGATTCGTTACACTCAACAAAAAAAAAAAAATTAAATTATTGTCAATATAGAACGGGGATCTAGTTTTTTCATTCGCCAAAATGCATTTTTTAAAGGGAAGTAAAAGATATGAAGATCTGCTATAAAAATGTAGCCTTCTAGTCTCATTGTTTGAAGGTATGATGCCGTGGAGAAAATATTGATGAAAAAAGTTACAGAGGTTTAAAAATCGAAAAAAAAAAAAAAAATGGGTATTTTTAGCCAATAGCGATGCAGAAATTTTCTGAGTTTAGCGGAGTGGTGTCAACTTTAAGGTTGTACCCAGTAAAATTTATAGTCCAGCATCTGAAATGTTCCTTGTAGGTTTCTAAATAAACAGAAATACCAAATTTCATTGTAGGTTTCGAAATAAATAGAAATACCTAATAAAATCAACATGTATCATCTTAATGTTTCTTTTGTCTTTTCATTGATTGCATATTTTTATAATTTTTAAAAAAATTGTTATATTAACATATTTGTCTGCATGTGTTTAATTTATGCGTATTTTAGTATTATGTGTACATCATTAATATATGAGTGCGTGTGTGTGAAAAGAGGGCGTCTGACTTCAAAACTCCAAAGTTGAGTAACGTTTTCAGGCTTGGATTTGTAAACTACGATATGAATAACACTGGTCAACAAAGAATTTGTTCCAAGGAAGAGAATACCTGTATCTCATAGTTTTGCATGAAAAATTCAAAAATAATGTCAAATTATCTGTATCACTCACATTTTCTCTATTTAGTTATGTGTGTGTGTGTACACACACATACATTCATACAAATGAAAAATGCATTAAATAGTAAAACACGTAAGACAGACAGAAGGACGCTAATTCTTCATCAGCTATCGAACGAAATACTAATACACAGTTTCATGTCTGGGATGATAAGACTGAGAACTTCGTATATATCGGCTGCACCCGCAAAATTTGTGTAGAATTGGGGCTTGAGTAAACAAAGCTATACGCGGGAAACGTACGAAAGTAAACAAATGTAATCTGTAACGATCGACGAACACGGAATAAATACAGCCTTTCGGCCAAACACGCGTGTGATACGTAACGCCTAGAAGAAATCCTGAATGAGTATAGAAAGAGAAATAGCAAGAGAGGAGATAAATGTGGACCGGCAAGCTAAGCGTGCAGTTCCCTAATTCTCCGCGAATTTTGCGGGTGCCGCCGATATGTGAAGTCTTATCGTTAAAGGCACGAAACTGTTTATTGGTATCGTCGGTGGATAACTGATGAAGAATTAGGGTCTTTCTCTGTCTGTCCTATGTGTACGTTTCTTAGCATTTAATGCATTTTTCATTTATTGAGTAACCGGACGCCATGCGTCCCGACTTTTGTTAACAATAAGTTTTTATATATACATATACACACACACACACACACACACACACACACACATACATATATATATATATATGGTGGTTGTCTACTCCTTATGCAGAGTCTGACCACCTCATGTACTTACACCATGGCGTCTGATGTGACATTTTAGACCCGACAATGTATTGGAAAGACACCCACATAGATTGCGTATCGGATTTGGACCACTAAGAGCTGCGGTTAAGTTCTGATCTTTGTGGATCTTAAAATGTCTTTTGAGGCCTCCGTTAGATTTGCAGACCTTATGGCATACATGGCATTGAAAGGTGTGAACAAATATATAGGGAGAGTAGTTGGTGGAGGTTCGTTATATACAATTAAAGTCAAGCTTCAAAACAACTTACAAAAGTTGGTTAGAACAATAAGCGACAACAATCTGAAAATTAATAATGAAGAATTAATAGTATTTTGGAACTCCTTCTTCAAAACTAAGGTAAGCATAACAATCGTAATATTTGTTTAGTTGTCAATGTGGTTACTTAGGTCCTTGAATCATTACAAATCCTAATTAGAAGATTGCATAGACAGTTGAGGGAGCATTTAAAACATTCATAATGGTCGTTATGATTGACTGCCCTATCAGGCTACGTGGTTTTTCAGGACTTTGTTAAACAACCCAGACGAGGAGATTAGATGGGTGTTTATCAGCAGGATAACACTGCTCCGTAAGAAAAGGCCTGTAGATGACACATGTAGCTACAGTCCTGCCACCTATCTACTGACGGTTTATAAACTTCTCTGTAAAATATTATTTAACAAGAAAACTGAATATCAAAAAAAATGTCATTCCACTAGAGAATCGTGCTTAAGTCTTACAAGACAATTGGCTATGTTGTTAATGATATAGTAATGTGTCATGCAAAAGTAGACAGAACCCAGAAACTTAAGACGGGCTCAGAATAATTTGCAAGAAACCTGTTGATTCACTTCTCTATGAGTAGATTTTGAACTTGGCAGAAGTACATGGATTTCATAACATCCTGAAAAACTTCATTACCACAGTGATTACTTTTTGTAGAAAGCTATTATGGTAGCTAACATTACGATGGATTTAATCTTCAATCACACAAGAAGAAGAAGAAGAAGAAGAAGAAGAAGAAGAAGAAGAAGAAGAAGAAGAAGAAGAAGAAGAAGGAGGAGGGGGAGGAGGAGAAGTGGAGAAAAAGAAGAAGGAGAAAAAAAAAATAATAAGAAGAAGAACAAAAACAAGAACAAGAAGAACAAGAGACCTTATTTACCATACCCTCTTGGCATTATATGGCATTATATTTTAAATTGGAATTGTCCCTTAAAGTTCATATTGATATTGTCAAATAATTTTACAATAACGTTAAGATATACATTATTTACATAATTTACATTCGACGGATATTTGTCCTCATCTTGTTTGTTGTCAACACAACGTTTCGGCTGATATACCCTCCAGCCTTCGTCAGGTGTCTTGGGGAAATTTCGAACGTGGGTTCTCATTACTAAGGTATTTTCGATGTTGATGTTGTTGTTGTTATTATTATTATTGTTATTGTTCAGGTCACTGCTTGGAATCGAACTCGTAATCTTGGGGTTAGTAGCCCACGCTCTTAACCCCAAGATTCCGAGTTCGATTCCAAGCAGTGACCTGAACAATAATAACAACAACGACAACAATGACAACAACAACAACAACAACAACAACAACATCATCAACAACAACATAAACAACAATAACAACAACAACAACAATAATAATAATAACAATAATAACATCGAAAAATACGTTAGGAATGAGAACCCAGGTTCGAAATTTCTCCCAAGACACCTGAAGAAGGCTGGAGGGTATAACAGTCGAAACGTTGTGTTAACAACAAACACGACGAGGAGGACAAATATCCGTCAAATGTAAATAATGTAAATAAAGTAAATAAAGTACGTAGTTCCTCATCTCTTAAATATAGAACTGAACCTTAAGATATCTTTTGGATGGGAAAATTACGGAAATGTGAGACTAAAATGTGACAGAACGGTAAGTGAACTAGATAGTTTGGTTTAACCTGGCTCACTCAGGGCGGGTGAGGTAGAGAAGTTGGACACAAATACTGAACTTATACGAGAGTAAAACTCCTTGTTTGGAAACCGCTGCTAGTAATCAAAATAAAATACTCTGATAGTGACAAATTTGAACAAACATCAACTAGCAAGAATTCTATTCGTACGACCAGCATACTTACAGCACCGGTTACACCTGACCTAGATTCCATAAACCGTAATACAGAAAAATGTACCTGTACGCAGCACAAATAATAGGTGCATATTGATCGTCAAGGAATTATTTAAGAAGTCAGTTACAAATATTGCCCACACCTATCTCAGTCAGAAGAAAGACTTCTTGATGCATTGCTGATTAAGATCGAGAAATAGGTAACAAATCGATTATCCTCATGGCAACAACATTCTCGAAAGAAATCGGATTATATTTTGAACAACTAAAGTCTAAACCTAAATCGGCAGTAAAATTCCAACAAAACTGAAACGTAAATAGACTCCATAATAGCAATAAAGAATAATGTTTTTCCCTAATTTTCTTGTGCAACCTCGATGCCTACGTACATATAAAATAACTGCCAGTTTTCTGTACGAACAAATCTAGGATTGAATTGATGTAACATGTAGCATCATTCACTTTGCAAGAATAGGTGTCCACTTCTAGATGTTTAGACGGTAATATGCACATTTCCTGCAATACACATGGCAAATGCTGCCTGCATAATGAATTGCTGAAAGATAATTCATTACATTATATTGGGATGTTCTACAACTCCAAAAAAAAATAAACGTGGAGGAAAATAACGTAGCGAAGTTTTTTAAATACGATTTACAACCGATTTAAATGTCTTTGAGAAAGCACTCGGCGATATTCATATGAACTGTAACCAGTCTCTGGCAAATTATAGCGCATAGAATTCTTCATGTCAGTTTTCCCGAAAACAATATCAATGTAGTATAAATTGATAGAATGGCTGTGCGGATAAAAGATCGCTGTACCATCAAGTGGTTTCGGGTTCAGTTTTACTGCGCTGCAGCTTGGGAAGGTGTCTTCTACTATTGCCCCAGTACTTACTAATGACTAATTGAATTTAGTAGATAGTAATTAGGAGATAAAATTTAGCAGATAACTATGTGTGTGCGCGCGCGCGTGACAATGCATGTGTGCGTGCGTCTATGACTGCGTGTGTTCGTTTCTATGTTTGCGTTTCACCCACAACGCCGCTTCACTACCGGTTTTGAATTGTTTAAGTTCACGTTCGTCTAAAAAGAAAACAAAAATTCAACAAAAATTTCAAGGTAGTGCATTAGCATGGCCGCAGTCCAATGACTGAACGAGATAAAACTTATAACAATATCAAATTGTTGCTATATGTTGCAAGTGGTACAAAAGAAACGAACTACTACCTAACAGATGAGTATAATAACAATATTATGAGAGTTAAAGAATGTGGTTATTATAACATTTGCCAGAACTGAAGTGATTACACAAACACACACACACACACACACACACACACACACACACACACACACACACACACACA
>NC_068985.1:47330578-47330946 GCF_001194135.2 Octopus bimaculoides
ATATATATATATATATATATATATATATATATATATATAGACACGTACCCTGCCCAATTCAGAATCACAACGTATAGGTACACTACGGCATAATTTCTTTTCCTCAACAGGCCCTGCCCTGTTTAACATTGTCCCGAAACAGATAAAAGAGGAAACAGATCCTATCAGCTTTAAGCGGAGTCTAGACAGGTTTCTTCAAAGAGTACCAGAAAAGCCACCCATACCTGGATACAACTCACTCAATAAGAACTCACTACTTGTATGCACCATAGACAAAACTTGACTGTAAAAAGGATTTAGATAATCGTATTAGGTGGTGCTATTAAGTTAGACATGGCCTGGACCAATCTTTGGTCAAAACATATCTA
>NC_068985.1:47331009-47333266 GCF_001194135.2 Octopus bimaculoides
ATATATATATATATATATATATATATATATATATATATATATAAAACTTTATAAAGGACTAACTTTATAAAAGCCAAGGTACACAAAAATTAGGTAGAGTCCCGATGTTGGTTATGTAAATCAAAGGAAGAAAGTGTTATTCATATAGACAGTGAATGTAATATGCTGGCACAAGAAAATCATGACAACCGGGGGAAAATACTCCACTGGATGTAATACAGAAATATCGTATTTGAACAGACGGATAGAGGAAATACTCATAAAATCCAGTAAATGGGATTATTAGGGACTGCTGAGATACTGAGAAACTTCTTGGCATCTAAGGTCACAAGTAGCCCGATATTAGGAATTTCTTCCCAACAGTCTAATCTGTTGTTCGCCTGGTGGACAAGGGGAACAACATGTGCTATATAATTGATGTTGCATGCTTATTTGTCCCATGAATAGTCAAGAGGGAAGGCGAAAAACTAGACCTATACAACCCACTTAAGTACGAAATAGCCCGTCTATGGAAAATAAAGGTGAAGATAGTGCCAGTTCTTGTTGAGTCAGCGGGACAGTATCAGAAGACACGAAGAGGAATATACATGAAATCGGTATAAAGCGCCCAGTAGAGCTGTTACACATAACTTGCTTCTTATGGCACGACCAGCATAATCAGGAGAGTATTAGAGAGTTGAAAAGAACAGATAAGATATCGTATGCTCCGGGTACCAAGCCCGCTGCACATGAAATACCCTGAATTAGAAAGAGCAAGGCAACAAACACAAAAATTTTAGTAAGTACAGCAACAACAATGATAAATTGATTAATGAAGGAAAACTAGAGCTAGCTTTAGTAGAAAATTACAATAAGAACAATGCATAGCATTGTTCATCTTATTGCTGCTATTACTACCATATTTTTGGCATTGTTATTATAAACATAGTTATAATTACAGTGTTGCAGACTTTGAGCGAAAATTGCGTGCGGCAGGTGCAAGAATTCGAGTTTCTGATGTCCACAATGCTCCCAAGATACTTGAGCAGAAAAATACATGAAATTGAAGATATTTGTGAGTTGAGATATAACAATTATCTTCTCTCTACGACTTGTCCACCGCACATAATATTTTCTCCAATGCAGACAATAAAAATATGTACATTATTATTTTCTTTATGTTTGATGAAATGAAATTCTAAATTACACATGGCGCTTTCCACTCCTTAACTCTTTGTACTTGCTTAATTTTCTATCTTTCTGCAGGTATGATTATCAAATATTCTATATAGCTGTTTTAACAGAAATATATTCACGCACATATTCATTATATATGTCTGTGTTTCTGTGTGCAAGTCTATCTGTTTGTGCGTGGGTGCATGTGTGTAAATGTGTGGTGCGTATGTCTGTGTGCACTTCACGATACAAGTATCAGCGGAGGCTATAAACGGTCGTTCGTCTTGCTAGAAACAGAGAATCATATCACTCTCTATCATATTAAAAGCAAATCACACATAGGAAAACGCACACACACACACACACACACACAAACACACACACACGCACACACGCACAAACGCACACACATACATGCATACTAACATACATACATACTTACATACATACATACATACATACATACGAACATACATATATACATACATACATACATACATGCGTAAATTCGTACATATACAAGTATATATTTATAGTATATGTAACATATATGCTTTTGTATATATATATATATGTATATATATATATATATATATATATATATATGTGTGTGTGTGTGTGTGTGTGTGTGTGTGTGTGTGTGTGTGTGTGTGTGTGTGTGTGTGTGTGTGTGTGTGTGTGTGTGTGTATGTGTGTGTGTGTGTGAGTGTGTGTGTAGGTTCGTCAATTTCTTGCTGAACAAGCACAGAAATGATTTGTTTATGGAGGTCAAATGCTTGTGTAGATATAAGCTCAATCCATCTATCAAATCGACATTACCTGTACAGGTGCACCATGTGCCACGTGTCGATGATCGCAGATCAACGTGAGATGAAGAGAGTTGCTCAAGAACACAATGCAACGCCTGTCTTGGCAATCGAACCCGCGACCTCACAATCGTGAGTGCAGCACTCTAAACACTAAGCCATGCGGCTTCACTATACATACATACATACATGTACATACACACACTCACACACATATATATATATACTTATATCTCTATATATACATACATATATATACATATATACATATATATATATATATATATATATATATA
>NC_068985.1:47333458-47340988 GCF_001194135.2 Octopus bimaculoides
ATATAAGGGCATTACAATACATGAATGCCTCACGCTAAGTGGGACTCTAAGGTCAAATTACCATAAACACATTTTTACCGAACGCGAAGAAATGCAACTCTCAAAGCTAGCCCCCTAAATACAGACTAAACTGTAGATCATGATTTCGTAATTATTGCAGTAATATGCACCTTATACTCATCAGTACAGTATTGTCAAGACACATAAAAAAAACAAAAAAATCAACATAGCAGACGAACACTTCATGTATTTAGCATAGTACATAGAGTATTGTTTATCCGTATATATCTATGTAAGAGGCGAGCTTTTTCGAATTGCATCTCGGTACATGTGTTTTTTGCAGAATAAAATTCAGCACTGAATATATTCTGGTTATATATTTAATTCAATAATAGGATGGTTTTTTCACGCTAGCTACTTGATAAATTCTTATAAAAGACTTTCTCTTATTATTGAATTTGCGTAGTGAAGTTATATGTGCGATAAACAAGAACTATTGCCACAACGGCTGCAAACAAACAACAGCCACAAAATATATCACAGTACGATATATTGATATCAAACAAAATTATTCTCATTATTAGTTTTATTGGCCCCTTGTGGCCAATAAAAGAATGAAATTAGTGCACAATAAGGCTGAGTTCTAGCGACTTAGGAAACCATAAACTGTTTGTGTTACGTAGGTATGGAATTTTACCCTGCGCACGAGTTTGTGTTCATTCCTTCTTCTAGAGTCGGGAAAATACAGCTCTAGTCTCACACTGAGTCGATGTATTCTGTAGTATTGATTTAGCGTTTTAATCTTCCCATCATAATCTAGGGAAAATAAAGAGAAATCTCAATTCATGTCTAAAATTCACATTAATCTTTCACTATACATACTTTCATTCTGCATTCCTTCATTTAACCACCCAGTTATTCTCCATCTATGCACGCATACATACACACATACGCAAATACATACATACATACATACATACATACATACATACATACATACATACATAGAAATCTGCACATATATTAATTCCAAATAGTATTCATATATACACTTATATGCAAATATACCCTGTTCATGCTGTTTAAAGTCCAATGAAGGAGACTTGAATCTAGGTTAGATACCGGCTCCCTCTCTATTGGCAAAAAATCTTAGAATGAAACTGAATAGTGACATACATACAATATGTGTGTGTGTGTGTGTGTTATATAATTAATATAGGCAGCAGTAAGCAATGTGCAACAAAAAGATATACTACAACCGACATTAAATAGAAACACCTACATTGCTAGAAATAGAATCTAAACGCTAATTTCACGAAACGCAGCGGTTGAGATATTCTCAAACCGATCGGTCAGTTTCAGCTTTTATGCCGTAGCCTCCGCAGTGGGATCGGCCCGACTTAGCTTTTCCCAAACGATGATCCCTGCCAGCATATATGTCTGTACCATAGAAATGTATGGATGATTTAGCGAATCGCTGTGTAAACAAATAATTAATATAGGCAGCAGTAAGCAATATAATATATATGTTTGTGTGTGTTTATACATAACTTTTACACTAAGCTGACATGAAGATGTGACTATTTATGAGCAACTTCTCCGAAACCTGCAACGCTTCTTCTCTCATAATAAGTTCTTACCTATGTTATCTTAATAAGCGTCGATGTGAAAAATCTGGAAGAGCTGAAGAATGAGAGCGACTGATATGCATTTTATAGTGTAACAATCAGTGAGTGGAAAAATAAACCATGCACGACATTCCTAAAGATCAACATGTTACAATTACATTTGTTATTATTAAAATTCCAGCGGTAAAGCTTCTGCTTTCTTTCCTAGAAACCAGCCCTGTCCTTCCTGGAACAACCCTAGTGAGTGAAAAGGTGAAGATACATACATTCAAGCATTTAGACATACATACATACGTACATACATACATACATACATACATACATACATATGGATATATGTAGATATGCATATATGTACGTCTGTTTTTAGTGTCTGCTGTTAATACATTACATTGAATTCACGACAGTTCCAAGGAAGGGAGACACAATGATATTTAGGTTGCCTTTCGTAGTAGTCAAGAAACCGAGCCATGTTGCCTTGGTATCAAGCAATGTATAATATGACTCTTGTTTTGTGTTCCGAAAAGAGGCAACATGGATTTCCTGTTTATAATATTTTCTCTCCTTCATTATATGTGTTGGGTGGTTTATCATAAGATATTTTTGGGTAAGAAATATGTCGTAGTGTTTTGAATATTTTTTTTCGAATATGTGACAGTGTCTAAAATAAACAATGTGATGCATTGTTTCTACCAGATTTACTTTCAGAGTGATGTAATATTTTAACCGTAGTAGTGTTTCAAAAGCTCATGTGTTGATATCACGTGATTCAGCTGCTGAAAGGTTTGGGAACGACTCGATTTACATATGTGTTAAAAACCATCGGGAAGAGATTTATTTATTCACGATTATTTCTGCACACTCTTAAAATATGAAAAAAATTTATTGAAAATAACCGATTTATACATATCTTTTACATTAAACAAAATGGCGAATTAAAACACTTCATGCAACAATGGCGGTATTAATGTCAATACTTCAATATATTTAAGTTTCATCTTAATTCTGTAAATCTACTTACATTTGAAAAGATAGAATAACAAGAAGGTGACGAATTTCAGTCGTAAATAAAGATGTGATATAGAATAAATGAAACTTGCAAAGTATCCAACAAAGATATAAATTTTATGTACATAATATAAAACATAGACGCTGACGTATACATGGAAATCGATTAATTTACATAAACAAACCTTACTGAAGCTAACATGCTGTTTATATTTGAACGTACATGTATGTGAGCATACATACACACACGTATATATGTATGTATAAATTCATGCATGCATGCATCCTACATGTATGTATGTATATATGTAATAATGCATGTATGTATATATATGTGCCTGTGTATGTCGGTGTGTATGTACACTAAAAAGGAATGACGGTATATCAAATGACATAGAAGTTAATTCCTAGATTTTCTGAAATGATCACCCTTTCGAGATGAGAAAGAATGCATTGTAGCACTTGCAATCAACTCGAAATCAAAAAGTCGGAAGTATTTCAAAGTGTAAAAATTCTTCTAAATTGACATTCCATTAAGAAAACGATTGTCTGACAGTCTGGAGACAACAGCCCAGATGAACGGACGTGTTTCTGCCTCAATATGTGTTATTAACACAGCTGTCGCCCTACAAAATGAAATACTTATATATGAAAAGACTTGAGTACATGTATTCCGTTGGTTAATTTGAACAATAGACAAAAATAAAAGGCAAAAATGGGATAACAGTAATAATTCAGGGATGCCAGTGACATGAATATGGACAATAGAAAGGAGTACTGGTATATTATAACTCAAACATGGTAAATTCATAATTTAGTGAGAATTAAAAAAATTTGTATCAGCTTCTGTATGTTTATATGCATACACACATATATATATCTTGTAAACACACACACAATACATACACTCACACGTACACACACAACACACATTCACACGCACACACATACAAACAAACACACACACATGCGAACGTTAGGTTAGTTAAAATATCTTTGTGATATGTTGCAACTTCAAAAGGCAAATGCACTGGAGTTACCATGGGGAAAATATTTTCCCTTATAGTAACTGGCATCTGCCCAGTGTTGCCCACTATTTTCCGTTATAGTAACTAGTATCTGCCCAGTGTTGCCCACTATCGGATTCTCAGACGCAGCGATGTGAAATACCGAAGTGAAGTACTTCTGGGCATATCTAAAACCGTAACTTTAAGTAAATCACTGGTAAAAACACTGACTCACATATGCTACTAGACCACTAAGTCGGAAGAAATTCAGCAGTATCAACACCAAGCAAGATTTAGGCATGAGCGAATTTCAACTGAGTTTGTGACATATTTCAACTACTTAAGGCAAATTTGCTGCAGTTACGGAGGAGAAAAAACTATCTTGTGGTAACAGGCGTATAAGCATCATATCTGCCTTGTGTTGCCCCCTGGCGGATAGATCTTTAGCCGCTCTCAACGGGAAAAACCGAAGTCGGATAACTCTGGGTACACTAAAAGCCGTAATTACGCAGGCAATGTCAAGTGAAATGGGTTGGGGAGAACTACTATGCAGTACAAATATTTGATCACTGATAGATGAATCATCCGTCAAGGTTATTCAGCAAGAAGTCACGGAGCACTAAACTCTCATTTATAGATATATATGCATACATACATCCATATACGTGTGTTTCACAGTGGTAATGAGACCGCGAGAGATAGAGAGAGAGGGGGGGAAGAAGGGAGAGAGCGGGGGGAAAAAGAGGTGGGTGTTTGTGTATGTGTGTATCCTGTGAATCCACCGGGTACATGAAATCCTCTGAAACTGGATATTCCTCCGTTTATATTACATAATTTCAACCATATTTTCTAATTTTATTGTCTGAGTATATTTTACTACTTGGCTGTATTTCAGAAATCTCCATTTAAATATTTTAATTAGTTAATTGTCTTCATGGAAACTCATTTCTTTTCTGTCCACCTGATGACTATCTGGTATTTTACTGCACATTTTACTCAGCCTATATTTGTAAAAAGAAAATTTTCTTCGGGTTTAGTTTTTTAATCTCACGTATACAGCAGCCTCACACCAGATAAGATATCGCTTACAAATGCATTTCCGGAACTGACAGATTTTGCTTCTAGCTTACTCTATAAGTTCGTTCTTTTTCCCCCCCTTTTGTCTGATTCTCTGTTTGTCTGTCTGTCTGTCTGTCTGTCCTCCACCTATCTCCCTCTATTGTCTTCTTACTGTCGTCACAATGCTGGTCTTCAGGCTTCTGTTTTTTTCTTTCTTAATTATCAATTATATTCTGGCTCTTCTGCGCCAGTCACTCAAAGACAGTTATATTGCATACGCACATCTACATGCATAAAAAGATTCATACGTGCATATAGGCCCTTATAATAATTCATCCACACATTCATACTAACACACAATAACTTGTATACATACATACATACATACATACATACATAAATACATACATGTGTAAGTATGATTTCTATCAAATTTGCCTAGTATACAGCTCTAATTCTATATACACGCATGCAAAAATACACAAGGTACTCCAAAGTAATGAACCACTTGCTTGTTTACTTGTTCGGCACCAATAACAACATTGCTTGGTTACAGACAGATTAGCTGAGGACTGTCATATATTCTTAATCAGAAGGACTGTAGACTGAGTCGCCTATTTACAAACATCTGAAGTGTGGACAATGTCAATGAAAAGGTAATTGCTTTTCAAAGATTCAACACTCCAGTGATGAAATGCTAAGAATTACTAACGCTTCAGCTGTTGTAATCTGAAACCTCGATAGTGTGGTTTTATTAATTAATCACTGTAGTGACAATGTATGTTCTATTCGTTTTGGCAGGATATTGACGTATGTTTAAGTCGGTGAGTGAGGGCCTATATCTGGTATTTGAAATTCTGCGAAAGTAGCATTGTACTGCGTAGTGCTAGGTCTGAGAATGTATAGGGATGTTTCTTGAATTAGAAAAATGTGTATCATGTGGACTTATGTGTAGTAGAGGCATTGCAGTGATGCAGGGGATGCAGAAGGGAAATAACAAAACATTGAGACCATTTGTGTAGCTGCTGGTTGCAGTGTCTTTGTGAAAATGTATGAGTAACTACAGTACTTTCCCATATACAAGGGCATCTCACCTAAGTGCATGACATTTTTCAATGCAGGGTGTCAACAAACAAAACGGGTTAAATATATGTTCTTTTGCATCAAATAAGAGTCTTTGTCTTTCGGAGGCAGGTTTTTCTTCAGTGTTAGATTTTTCAGTTTGGCACGAGATATTATGAGATAAACTAGTGACTAGCATTTCTATCAACTTTCAGGGATATCTTTGCGTGTCATTCGCTGATGAGTGCAGCGATTATACCTTTGTATAAGAGATCGTGGAAGGTTGATTTAGTAGGGAAATTTCCTGCGTTGTTGGCTATTGTTATTTCTTTAGAGAGAGACACTATAGAGGCTTTGGTAATGGGGCCACAAAACAGCGAAACAACTGAGACATGTGAAGCGTGGGAATGCCACCCGTCTGTCAAGAGTTAAGATTAACACTAGAACGAAAACAGCAGGATGCGGTTTGATCTCTCACGCACAAGTTTGAAGGGTCTGCAAAAGGTCACGTGTGCTGCTCTCTCTTCTCTCACCAAAGTGTACAAATAAAAAAAATCCACCAACTTTTGATATGACTATCGCTTTTCGAAAAGTAAGCCAAGGATTATTTGCTGAAGTGAAAAATCAATAGAAATATAGATTTAACAAGCAGTAAATTGCCAAATATATAAACTAAATAAAAGAAAGAATATTACGAATATTAAAGATAACTCAATAAATGTGTACATAAATAAGAGAAAAAAAATCCGCCATGTTGTGCAACTGTTGTTGTTAGTAGAAATGTTAGTAGAAATAATTAGATAGTTGTTTATGTGACATGAGAGTTCCATTCACGACGTCAAGCGTAGATGGAGCATAGTGTAATATTTCAATGCGAATAAATGGCTGCCGTATAGCATTGCTCGCTGAGGCTTCTCCGTTACAGGCGGCAAACGTTGCAAAATGTATGTGCGTGTGTGTGTACATGCACATACACACACATGCATGCACACATGCTTGTATGTATATATATATATATATATATCACACACTCGCTCTCTGTCTCTTACTCTCTCTCTCTATGTATATATATATATATATGTATATATATGCATATACATACATACGTACACGCACACACATATATATACAAGCACACACACACACACACACACACACACACATATATATATATATATATATACTGACATTATAGGAAGAGTTATTGCCGTTATTATTGAAACTGTTGTTTAATGGTAGGGCTGTATTAGTATCAACCGAATTAAGAATAGTTTATCCCGATTCAGCTAAATGGGGAAATTCAAAACCTTGCTATAATATCCTCTTCTCTTATTTTTGTTTTCTTTCTTTTTTGTATATATTGTTTATTTCTTTTATTTTTTTTATTCATCACTTTTTTGTTATTCATCTCTTTTTTTTCTTCTCATCATCAAAACAAGCGCTGCATCACAATAACCAACACCGACAATTTCGAACTCTACAACATCTTCACTACTGCAAATGCCATCAACACCATGAAACCATTTAAGTTAGCATTACTACGATCACTACCACTACTACGACTACTTATACAAACAATATAATAATACTTATGCAAACATCCCTGCCGACACTGTTACCACGACGAGACGAAGTGACAACCACTGTCACTGTTAACATTGTCAACTTCATTATCGCCATCACTACTACCACCACCACCGACGCCATCACAGCCACCACCCCCACCGCCGCCACCACCACTGCCGCCACCACCACCACCACTGCCA
>NC_068985.1:47341083-47342402 GCF_001194135.2 Octopus bimaculoides
GCCGCCACCACCACCACCAAGGCCGCCGCCAAGGCTGTCGGTGTCGCCATTACTACCATTAGCTCCACCATCATCCACCGTCAACACCGCTATGAAAATCATACCTGTTAGCTGCTACACAATTACCCACAAGAGCCACTACTACCACCACCAGCGGCGTCGCGTCCACCAGCATCAGCTACGGGTACCGGTCCCACTTACAGTACTGACGTCACCTACGGTACCACCGCCACGAGCGCCTCCAGTGATACTGCCGCCACGAGCGCCTCCAGTGATACTGCCGCCACGAGCGCCTCCAGTGGTACTGCCGCCACCGTCACCAGCGTCACTTCTGCCACTATCGGCACGTCTGCCACCAGGGCTACCGATATTTCACCAGCGGAATCACTGCTCTCGTTGCTTCCACTACGTCCACCGACCCCAATGCCGCCAGCATCAACACTGCCCTCATGAGCACCACCACCACCACGACAATATCTTCTACTAATGCTTTGAACAATATTGCCAAGTCTATCACTGCTAATATTATCACTATCATCATCGTCATAATTACTAGCATTAACATCATTATCCACACTATTGTTAATATCATCACGATTAACATCAACAGAAACTTTTCCACTGTCACCATTAGCAACACAACAACAACAACAACAACAATTACTACTACTACTACTACTACTACTACTACTACTACTACTACTACTACCACCACCACCACCACCACCACCATCACCACCACTACTACTACTACTACTACTACTACTACTACTACTGTCAACCATAAATCGATGCGATGTGTAAATCGCTCAAATTGATGCAACTTAAGCATAGCTGAAAAAGCGCACGTTCTTTTTAAATTCACGGATTTCATCAATCTATTTAGTTCCAGATCCGAAATTTTCAGCAAATGCAAACACATGGGCAAACCTCTTTTGTCTATCTGGAGGTCACTATACCTTGGACTGAATTGCTGTCTTGCAGACTTTGGAATCCTCACCTTTGAATTATTCCACACCAACAATATTAATTACAATTTCTACAGCCAAATGGCACGCAACTCTTCGTTTATTTTCTTTCCTTTCTTTTTCCGTGTTTATTCAACATTTGTCTTCGCATTCCGCTTTTTGAATCAACCATCTCATTTTTTTCCCATAGATTCTCATGTACCTGCGTCCTACAAGATTCCTGTGAGACACAACGCACGTTATAGTAAATGTGTGTCCATAGCAAGAATTTATTACAATCTCTCACTGTAATACTGAGTACTCAAATAATATATATGCATATGTAAATATATATATATATATATATATATA
>NC_068985.1:47342551-47350051 GCF_001194135.2 Octopus bimaculoides
AACAGTTTTCTTTCATAACATCGGAGTACCTAAGGCAAATCTCACAAAACCGTAAGAAATATAGATGCGTGAACAAATTTCCACAAAAATACAGTGGAATGGCTGTGTGGTAAGTAGCTTGCTTACTAACCACATGGGTCCGGGTTCAGTCCCACTGCGTGGCACCTTGGGCAAGTGTCTTCTACTAGAGCCTCGGGCCGACTAAAAGCCTTGTGAGTAGATTTGGTAGACGGAAACTGAAAGAAGCCCGTAGTCTATATGTGTGTGTGTATATATATATATATATATATATATGTATGTATGTATGTATATCTGTGTATATGTTTGTGTATCTGTGTTGTCCCCCCACCACATTACTTGACAACCAATGCTGGTGTATTTACGTCCCCGTAACTTAGCTGTTCGGCAAAAGAGACAGATAGAATAAGTACTAGGCTTACAGAGGATAAGTCCTGGGGTCGAGTTGCTCGACTAAAGCCGGTACTCTAGCATGGTCGCAGTCAAATGACTGAAACAAGTAAAAGAGTAAAATAGTAAACAAATCCATATTAACATATTAAAAAAATGTACATGAATATACAAGGAAAATTTATGTTATTTTTCTATTCTCTCTATTCCAAATGAGGAGGACTTTAAGTCTGTTATGTTTTCTTTGATGAAGGAACTGTTTATGTCGGAGAGGGACAGGAATACTGTATCCATCCCCAGTAACATTTTCCCGAAACGATTATAGGATGAGTATTAGACTTTATCTCTGCCATTGAATAGTTTTAATATCCACTAATGAATTATATATATTGTCATATATTGTCCATGTATCTATAACTTCCTTGTTTCTAACACGGATGTAACGAGTTCAGGCACTAGCAATACCATTTTATATTTTCCTGATATATTCATGTACATTTTTATATGTTCATATTTATTTGCATGCATAATGTTTTGTAATTTTGTGTAATTTTGTACATGCATATTTTTTTCTTTTTTTGTATGGGATCAATCTTCGTACCTCTGCAATTTTTTCCTTACTGTCTGTGATCGTTTTCCAGCCACTTTACAGTCTGTATCTCCTACTCTCATAGCAATGGGGTGTTTTGCTAGTGCTCATGGTCTCTGGCGGTTCCTAAGTTGGAGGAGGACATCTTTAAGCTTTCGGTTGTTGTCAGTACTTGATGCAAATAGCCTTGTGAACATGATGTTTTTGTTTGATTGCAGCTTTGCCCATGTTTGGAAATGCAACCTGAAAACAACTGTAGCAACAAGTAAATCTTTCATCTCTGGGGCCTACTGTTGTTGGTTCTGCTACCTGTGTTTATGCCTGTTGTCTGCTGCCCTCTTATCTTACCTTCTGATTACAAGTTGCTCAAATAGCCTTTATTACCCCAAGAGTAGCAAAGGTGATTTCTATACTCTATCACTCCTTTTGACCTTATCTCTGGTCTAAAATGCGGTACCTCTACAGGAGAGCCTTAAAGTAATCGAGTTTAGTTGGACGTGGTTGTTCCTTCTGAATCCCCTCATAGCTACATTATACAGGTCACCCTCGCGTTCATTCATGCCTGAATGCAAAAGTAATACAAGCCAAGGGCAGATCTTAGTGCTAACATTTATGCTTATGATCCTTATATTAATGAGACCCATACAACGTGCGTCACACAAGCTCTATTTCGTCTTCTAATCCTTAGGTTCAAAGTTCCAGTACACTACTCTGTTTGTTCTTTCCTTGTCTAAGTTGCACACATCCTATCACAAATCGATTACAGTTTCTTCTAACTCTTCCTCGAGAGCATATAGCAACCGCCACCACACTTTTGACAAAAAAAGTGACTTATGAAATTCTTCCCATGCTCTTTGATAAAGAATATTGCATCTTTTGTCACTTACCTCATATATTTCCACTCTTTTTTCAAGCCAGGTCACATGTCTTGACTCATACCACTTATGAAAACGGAATGGTATTCCTCTCGGCGTTGTTTTTGCTCCTCCTACAGTTTATTTTTCCAATCAAATTAATGTAGCGGACATTATAGTTTTCTGTCTTCCATTGTACTACTGTGCGTGTTTAAGCTTGAAGCTTGATTCATTGTATGTTCTTTTCTCAATACCATATTTTGTCATCATACAAATATTATTGAGCAGTGTTTACTCAAGTTAATGAAACTACTACTACTACTACTACTACTACTACTACTGCTGCTGCTGCTGCCGCTACTACTGCTACTACTACTGCTGCTGCTGCTGCCGTTGTTGTTGTTGTTGTTGTTGCTGCTGCTGCTGCTGCTGCTACTACTACTACTGTGAAGAAGACATCATCCTGCTACTTCTGTGACCACTATGAACAACGTATAAGTATACAAATCACTATTTGCCAGTAATATACAGGCAGCGCAAATATTTAAAAAGAAACACTTCCTCTACCTCACAGTAATCGAACGGACTGTGAACCATTCGCAAACCTTCATTCGGAAACTTTGTCACAAAAGATTCCTCGTTCATAAAGCAATCCTTTATAAAAAGATAAAAATTCATTTTCAGAAACCCTCCCAGAGACATTCACTTATAACGAAAAAAGACAGGAGCTTTTGTAAAACGAAACAATAAATAAACGACAGCATAAACACATGACTGCCTATGAGATAAAGTAGTGAAACAGAAGCGTATATGCACACAGGTGTATATATTGTCTGGTTTCGCACACTGTCACACTTGTATTCACGCAAAAGAAAGCGTTCAAACATAGGGACGCACACATATAGTTACATGCTCTTACATATACACAGATGCAAGAAAAATGAAAACGTGTACACACACATAGGCGTACATACATTCTTTGCATATCGAGCAAATGACGACACAAATTGAAGAGAGAAAGATAACAAATACAAAAGAAATGAAATATTTTGTTATATTTCAAAAGGAAAAAGGAAAAGAAAGCAAATTTTGAAAAGAACAAGCACAACAATACCAGTAGCGTCAACAACAGCTGAAATAATAAAAAAAAAGAAAAAAAACATAGAACATAAAAAAAAATTCAAGATAAAATCTGAAAAAAAAAAAATGAAGAATCGATTTTTAACCACATGGAAACTGGAAGTTAATAATAAAAATGTTGATTGATGTTTGACGACAGGAAGTGAAATATCCAATATTGTTATATTGATGTTGTTATTCGTGCCATTGTTAATATTATTAATACAACAATAGCAATAATAAAAATATATATAACAATGAAAAATATTAACATAATGTTGAAGAATGAGGAAAAGACCATTAGAATAAAACCTGTAACCATAAGAAAAGAAATTTTCCATGGAGATTCGTTGCCCACGCTACTTTTCGACGTTGCTCTGACCCAACTAATTTTCTTACATTTATGGGCTACAGATTCTGCGGGCAAATTATAAATCGTCTATACCTGGGTAACTTTAAAATCTTTACGAGAAATAATTTGAAATCCTACTAAAACTTGTGCATTATCCCATACATCATAGGATTAATTTGGGATGAGACAAGAGTTTCAAAATGACTTTGAACAAAAGCAAATTAACCGGCATTGAGAATTTATCACTACATAAACACAGAAAGTAAAAAGATTAGATTATAATCAGCCATACAAATGTTTAGCAATATAAGAAACAACCAATACACAATACGTAGAAATGAAAATTAAGAATACTACAGGTTACTTACTCATCCTGCGAAGAAGAAGCTCTCTCAAATGAGGTATAACTCTTTTAATATGTAGAACCAAAAAACATTCCGATTTCAATGAAATAAAATCCACAATCATTCGCAAGACTTAAATATTCGTAATAAAACTCTTATAAGAGGTTTAGGTAGTAGAAAAATTACAGAATAATTGTTCAAATTCTATCATTTGTTATATTTAGTGATTTTCTTATAATGAAATAAACAATGCTATTCTCGAGTTTTCAGCGTCCATGTCCCGGCGCATAGTTTCCGTACGCTCCATGTAGGTGTGCTTCTTTGCCTCCTCGATGAACGTGAATCCATGTTAGGTGAATTCATGCAGTTGACGAGCTGTGTCCAAAATTTCAAGGAAGTTAAATATATAAACTACAGAAAATAGTACTACTAAGCACTGCACACATCCTACGTAAAACACTTTCAATTCAGTGAAAATAAGAGCACCACAGCACATACCCAAGGCACACAGAGCTGCGCTCGGTAGTGCAGTGAAAATAAGACTACTGAATAATAATAATAATAATAATAATAATAATAATAATAATAATAATAATAATAATAATAATAATAATGACACAAAAGGGAAAAATAAGAAGTAAAAGAAGCACCTTTTCTGCTTGATTTCAGTTATGCCATTTCTAAAAATATGTTTATTAATGTAGAAGTGGGTGGTGGCTATTAATTGTTGGCCTAGTGGTGCCATTGTTAGATGTTGATAGATATCCCTTCCTAAGAACTGGGTGTATAGCAGTCATAGAAAACGAGAGACGAGAAGAAATAGAGGAAAGAGCGAAAGAGACAGGCAGGCATGCAGCGAGCGGGATAGAAAGACATGAATATTATTAATATATAAATAGATTCAGAAGTTCTAAGGAAAAGAATTAACAATAGATATTAAGAGGAGTCTAAAATTTGAAACTTGTTTGTTCGTTTCGTTGTTATAGTATTGGTCGAAATGGTTAACAAAGTCAACACAGGATTGAAATATGAGACAGAAATTGCAGAATGTGTTGATGTTTCCTAGCTTCAGTCTTTGAAAATGGTGGCAGATTTGTTATAGAAGCGAGCTACGATGAAAGACTGGTTAACTTATTTCGTTTAATCATTTCTATTTGTCGTCCTGATAGATATATGGAATGAGTATATGCTGTATTGCGTCGTTGCTATGTTTACAGTATTTCATTAAGTGTTTTGCAGCAGTATACATGCTATTTGAGGTACTTAACTGCTTCACAGCAAACGATAACCAAAAAGAAAGGACTAACGTGATTCGTTTACACGGATAACGAAATAAATACATCATTGCTGTGTTTACAGCATTTAATGGATCTATTTTGTAGTAGTATACATTCTCATGGTAGTGTTCAGTAGTCTCCTAAGTTTGTTAAAGTTTGTGCTGCACTTAACAAATTTCGTAGCTGTGTAGCTTAAGATTTCAACTGTTCATCTTTTGTAGCTGTTTTCCACAGTGGAGAATGATCTGAAAATTGATTTACGAATTTTTTGTGAATTTTAGAATTTACTAGCATACAAATATATCAAGAGTTGCTTCAAAGTCTAAGTCTTCTTAGTGATGAAAGAGAGCAGATGTTTGCATGTTCCAGGAGCCAGAAGAGATTATATACTAAAAAAATCGCAGATTTCGAATTTTTATGATGATATATTTCTAGGCAACCTGAGGTGGGTTCTTGTGATAAAAAAGAAATGTCTGCGCGTTCGGGTAGTAAAACAAAATTATATAATTACAGAAGATTGCATAATTTGAAGTTTAAAATTTATTTTTAAAGAACATTTCAGTAAACAAAAACATGGCAGTCCACGTGAAATCCACGCCGACTTCATTGTGGCAAGATGTTTCAATGATTTCCTCTGGTTTCTCAACTCAGTCTTCTAAAATTTTTACATTTGTTTTGTGGCCCTGAGAGAGCACCTACGGAAATACCCAACTTCATGTTTTGAGCACAGAATGGCCTTATACGCCTTTTCAAAAATTCTGCTTCATAATAGTTAGTCTGATTTCCTGACATGAAGAAATGTTTCTAATCGATAGGAGTTGTAGGCAGAGGAGAAACTATCTCTCAATTCTCTTTCTACTCTGTCTTTAAGCAAATCCACCAGCTAGAGAGGAACGTAACTTAATTACTGCTGAAGATAATTCTAAAGCGTCAGCTCTCTTTCTTTCCAAAAGTGGCAACCCAAACAGTAACAATGATGACAACAATAGCAATCACATAAAAACGGCAGAATAAACCAAACTCAGCCATCCCTACCACCACTACCGCCGCTGTTGCTGCCGCCACCACCACCAACATCAACAACAACAACAACGATGAGAAAAACAATACGATATTGTAAACATCAAGAAAAACAGTAGTAGTAACAACTGCATCATCAAATGATAGGTTACTAGAACCAGAAAATCAGTCCTGTTGTTTACTTGTGTAATGCGAACGTGGCTTCCTTTATCCTGGAACACGACACGAAGCTGATTCTGAGGCACCGGTATTGCTTAACTAGGCCGGACCTAATCGAGCTTCCGAAAAAGAAAAAGAAAAAGAAAAAGAACTGTTACCTATAAATGCACTAACAAGAAAACAGAAGGGTTGATAACCTAACAGCAGCACAAAAGGAGAGGTACTTGAATAGTGTACCACCTGAAATAAGCTTTAACTACTAGGTGAAATTGTTAGTATGAAAAGATCTCCTCCTCCACAAGATTGTCTGAAATAAAAGTGGAGGTGTAAGAATAGAAAAGCAATGAAAATAAACAAAATCTTACAAATGATCTCTGAACTAATTTACTCGAACGATGTGGACCTCATAAGGTATGGGATAGAAAACGGGGGTGGGGTAGCTGTTATTATTGAAGAAGTAACAATCTCCAGAAGGCTCTCTAGCAGAAAGACTAATATCCCCCACAGATTTAACATCAACAACTTCAAAACCAGCATCATAAACGAAAGAAAACCAAGATCGCAAAGGCATACATACGCCAAACCAGATTTCATCGCCCCCAACTCTCTGATAAATGAACAAAAGAAAAATGAAGAACTTAGGGAGTGACAAGTTATCACTAGAAAGATCAAGCACAAAGAGTAAAAGCCATAAACTCAAACATAAAATCTTCAAACGTAAGTGAATCAAAAAGAATACCCAAAATTTTCGTCCACCAACAGATGCACTGATGCACCAGCAAGAACACCTAATGTAATTTGAAATTCACAACAGTGGCAACTACTACTACTACTACTACTACTACTACTACTACTACTACTAGTATTATTTTATTGTTTTTATTAATTTCTTTCCTTTTGGGACTCATTTTCTATAATCGCCCCCCCCCCCACGAGTCACGAATTGATGTAATGCATAAGTCAGGTTATCAGTTACTGCTCGGTACCTTAATAGGAAATGCTACTTTCATTGTACCTTCAGCAATACAATACATCACAAAAAAAGAACATAATTTACAGAAAAAAAAAATCTTTGTGTCTACGTTGTATTGGAGTCTAAATTTTAAAATACTTTAAAATGTAAAATTCAAAATATTTAAAACTGAAAGCATAAAAAGGTCTAAAAATATTGATTATTTTAAAGTGTTTATTTACGTAAAACACGTAAACATAGAGTTGTAGGAATAACATTTAAAAGAAGTCAGAAAATCACGCCAAATATTTGGAGTACTCTTAATTTACAGTCATGCTTCATTCCTATTTCATTTCAGAGGGGTATGTAATTCAGTACTATTTTTTGATTACTTTGGAGAGACGATTCAACTGGAATCTTGTTCAG
>NC_068985.1:47351937-47353318 GCF_001194135.2 Octopus bimaculoides
ATTATATATAATGATTATGTTGTTTTTTATGCTGTTTGAGAACTTTGACAGCGATTTTCTATTGATCAGGTCAGTAAACTCAGTCTTGCTGAGTTCTCTCATAATATCGTCTTTTGCTTCTATGATCTTTTTATTATTCACCTCAAATTCTGTGTCATATCTACTATGTTGTTCTTGGGGTAGGTCTACTTTCTCCTCTTTTCCCGCATATCTGTTCTTCGTTATACTTCCTTCAACTTCCTCATTGAGATGCACTGCTCGTACACAGGGGTTCTGTTACCTTTTTCCTTAATCTCAAAACTTTGCCATGTTTCTTCATGTCTTCTGTTACTACTGGGTCTTCTTTATTTACATAGACATTATCTAATATATACGAACATCTTAAAGAACCCAATTATTTTCGGTAGCCAACACCGACCATACCATGTTCTTGGTTTCCCTATTTTTGATGTCGTATGTCTAGCAATGATAATTTGAACTGTACATATATGTGTATATACGAAAGTATGCGTGTGAGTGCGCGCATATATATGGTGCGTTTCCACTTGCGTGTCTGCCTGTGTATCATTATTATCATTGTTATGATTAACATTTTTTCCACTAGGTGGGTTATTAGTATTGTTGTTAATACTGTTGTCATCAGGGTTGTTATTTTTTTATGTTGCTAGTCTTTCTAGTTATTATTCAAATTGTTATTGCTATTGGGATTAATTTTGTTTGTGTTCCTATTGTTTTTGCTGTTATTTCAGGACTTGTTGCTGTTATTTTAATTATTGCTCACGTTGCTATTGGGTATTGTTGGCGTTAGTACTTCATTTGTTGTTATTAAAGCGGTTGTTGTTGTTAGCTCGTTTATGATGTTACATTTACTATTAGTTTGTTGTCCTTTTTTTTTTTTTGATCATGTTATCAAAAATTAGGCTGAAATGCAACAGCAAAAACAGCAGTAATAATAAAAATAGACACACACAACAGTGCATACAAAACAAACTAGTCACAACAGACATAATAGCAAAAGAAACTATATTACAAGAAAATGTCACACTAAACAGAATGCACAGAATACCCACAGCCATCACAGGCATAGCAACAACAACAATACAAAGAACATAACAAATGTATAGAGACACACAATAAGAACAATACTACCAGCATCACCACAAATTACAAAAACAAAAACTACAAAACATGTAATACACACACACACATATATACACACATAAACAAATAAAATTTGCTTCAACACACGAATTCACATCATGAATCTTGCAAGCCAGATTAAAAAACGAAGGATACACACACACACACATATGCATACGTATGTATGTATGTATGTATGTATGTATGTATGTATATATATATATATATATATATATATATA
>NC_068985.1:47353374-47355475 GCF_001194135.2 Octopus bimaculoides
ATATATATCGACCCTGTAGAACAGCCAGAACAACGCTAACAACAACATGAAGCACATCAAAACTAAGAAATAACAAGAAAATGAGTAAGGCACATACACACGTACATACATATACATACCATATATTTTACATGCACGCACACACAATATATATATATATATATATACATATACAGACCCTTTACAACAAGGAAACAAAGATAACAACATGAACAAACGAAACTAGAAAAAAATTAAAAAAGAACAAAAACGAATAAAAAACATGAACATATAAGTATGAAAAAGGAGAATTGATTTCCAAATAATCGACCTGTTATTCATTGCTAATTTTTCTCCACGTCTTTTGAAGTAATTTCATTATTTGATTTAGTGATTTTTTTTTATTGGTCTCTTATGATTTATATTTGTGTTGTATTTGTATTTTATATTATTTTTGTAATATTCTTTTTTGCAATATTTATTTCATTTTTAAAATTATATTTGTGAGATTGCTATGATGTATTCTTTTGTTTTTTTCTGTTAGATTTTTTTTATTTTTGTTTATTGATTTTCTTGTTAGGAGATTCTTTGGTAGTTTGCATGCTGCTGGTCGTGGTAATAACAACTAGCTTTGTATTTATTTATTTATTTAATTATTTATTTATTTATTCTATGTCTGCATGTCTGCGTATTTTTTTTTTCCTTTCTGTCAGTTTGTATTTTATTTTCGTCCTAATTGTATTCAAACGAAAATAATTTCTGCGCTGCGCCCAAACATATATAATAATAATAATAATAATAATAATAATAATAGTAATAATAATAATAATAATAATAATAATAATAATAATAATATTAATAATAAAACTAATAATAATAATAATAATAATAATAATAATAATAATAATAATAATGATAATAATAATAATAATAACAATAAAGACAACAACGACAACAACAATAAAAATAATTATAATAACAATAACAATGATAATGATGAGGATGATGATGATGATGATGACGATGATGCTGATGACGACGACGACGACGATAATGATGATGATGATGATGTTTATAATGATGATGTGGAGAAGGATGGCGAGGATAAATGCAATAACAAAAATAACAATGACAATATTTACTATAAAGTCGGTGCTAGTGATGATGATGTGAAATGATGATGATGGTGTTTATGATGTTGATCATCATGACGATGATGATGATGTTAATTTGGACACTCTTTTATCATCATTATTATTATAGACATGATAATAATGACAATTGTTCATATCTTCCTTATTTTTACTATTTTTCTTCTTATAATTATTATTATTAATCGATGATATTTTTATGTTGAATTTAAAATCTAACATGGACTGATATTTAATCAATATTTTGACGTTTTTTCAGAGTTGTTATTGATTTCTATTAAAATCTTTATAGTCATTTTTTCACATTAATATAAAACGCAGTGACAAAATAATAATAATAATAATAATAATAATAATAATAATAATAATAATAATAATAATAATAATAATAATAATAATAATAATAATAATAGTAATAATAATAATGATAATAATAATAATGAATGAAGAAATCGAAATTTGTTGTACAGAAAAAATGATATCGTTTCGTTCTGATATTTAAAGTACAAAAATAAAACACAAAGATATAGAATGAAAAGAAAAAAATATATTAGCTGAAAGAAATATTCTTTGTGGGTTTTAAGTTAATGAGTTAAAGGAAAACAAATTAAGTTTGGTGGTCAAGTTCCGGGTATAAGAGGGTCACGATATTGAATTCTCACAAAATAAAGCAGGTTTAGAAACAAATAATGCTGGTTGAGAGTTCAAATTTTTTCAATTATGAGAATGTTGTACGTTGCTGCGTCTGTAAACAACAAAAAATATTAGATGTTTGTCTTGACATATTAGTCGTCACCCAAATATATGGGGTACATTTTTTTACTACAAACAGGTGCGGAGCTCCGAGTTCAATACGACTGTATGAAACTTGAACAAGTTCTTTCTATTATGGCTGCACACACACACACACACACACACAAACACACACACACACACACACACACACACCCACACACACACACACACACACA
>NC_068985.1:47355728-47357318 GCF_001194135.2 Octopus bimaculoides
ATATATATATATATATATATATATAAGCATAGATGTTTCGATCAGGGATTGGTCCATCTGATAGGATTATCCAAATCCATTTTAAGTCGAGTTTTGTAGTACCATGGTCCATTTGAGTTGGGATTTCTTGTTGAGTGAGTTGTATTCAGCTATAGGTGGCTTGTCTGGTATTTCTTGAAGAAATATGTCTAGATTCCGTTTAAAGTTAATGTAATCCTTCCACTTTTTGATCTCTTTCGGGACTATGTTAAATAGAGTAGAGCCTGTTGAAGAAAAAAATTGTGTTGCAGTGTATTTATGTGTTGTGATCCTGAATTAGGTAGGGGATATATATCCTGTATTCCTAGATTTGGATGAATATTGAAGCTAATATTGAGGGCGTGTGGGCAATGCTGGGTGATAAATATATATATATTGTAACAATATAATATTTTTTTTATGTATTCTTTTGATGTATTCTTTTTTCGAACTGAGGAGAATAGTAATATGCAATTAATTTAACTATAATTAAATTAATTTCTAATTTTTCTACCATGTGTTTTTTATATAATATTACCGTTCAAATTGATCGTATACATGGATTAAATTTTTTTTAAACTTTTAACACCTTTTCTTCTCCATCCTTAATTTTTTGTTGAGTTTCTATAAGATATGCTTTCTACAAATGCTCATAACACATATTATACTTGTAGCATTTTCATATTCGAAAAATTCTTACAAGAGTAAGATACCAATGTAATATTAGAAATCGACCTTTGGAAACCCCACCCAAGTAAGGGAAGAAATCGAATTCAACCTTTTCACATATATATATATATACATACATACTTACATACACACACACACACACACACACAGATATATGCATGCAGGCATACCTACATATATGTATATAGTCATATTTATAAATATCTGTCTTCCATATTATATATGCATAAAAGTATGAGTTCAAAGAATGTGGACTGAGTTCATCCTTTACAAGCATTTGGTATTAGAAATCCTAGCCTATTAAAATAAGGATTCTAATTTGGACAGATGGAGATGTGATTCTGCACAGGTATAGTTGTTAGCAAGGCTATAAGATTTACAACAGAGATTCCATTCAATTCGCTTAGGTGATATTACATTGGTTTAGGACGAGAATATGAATCTCCTTCTATGGAGTGATTCTATCAGTGAAATCTTATAGTTGGGTGGATATTTACTCTAGATATATGCCATTATTTGATTCTTGAGTGTATACTAAAGCCATGTAGATGTTTTTCTTTTGAAATGTATGCTTATGTGTAAAACCCGAGTCTCATTTGCCTTATTTTAGATATTGGATCTCGGTAGAAAACTGTTTTCTAAGCATGCGTTTAGTCATTAAATTTCCTTAAGTGTATTCATTACGAATAGTATATGGTGTATCTGGTGTATATTATGTTTTTATATTTTGGTATTATTCCGTTTTGTATAAGGCAGAATTACGAAAAGGAATCGATGCGTGGTGGGAATCGATGTCCATACCACCTGTTTTTTTTAATAAATGACACGCACACACAGACAAAGATATATATGTGCAACAAGTACCTATATATATATATATAT
>NC_068985.1:47357598-47358696 GCF_001194135.2 Octopus bimaculoides
TATATATATATATATATATATATGTATGTATGTATGTATGTATATATAGTTGGGCCGGTGGCTGCTTATACGAACAGTTGGTGAGATGCCTTCACCAACAGGTGGAGAGTGGTTCTTACTGCTGCTAACATAACGTCGAGAAGGTAACAGAATCGGTGTAACTAGACATTTCTGAGACTGCTTCCTTCTGAGGCCTTTCCACTTGAAATATAAAGGTTTCGTAAAGCTTTCTGCATTGTCAGAAGCTACTCTACATTTGTGTGTAAACTTGAAGTTATGTATCTTCATGTGAAAAGATGTAACATATTCATTATATATAAATAATTGCAGACTGAAACCAGTTGATGTCCTGAAATTGTCGCCCATTGTGCTGCTACTTGTAAATAAACCACCGTACCAAAAACCAGTCATCGTTTATATAACACTAAAATAAGTAATAAAACAAAAGTTAGTTATATCAAGTTTGACTTAATTTGAGCGAAAACTGTAGATTCATGTAGTTAGTTGCTATTTGATTGAGTTGCAATTCAATGGCCTCTTTTAATACTGCGTATTTGAATACTGAATAATAATCCGATAAGAATTCATTAACTGCAAAAACCAGATGACGATAACTTATCTATTTAGTTGAAAGCAGTATTATTTTATTGTTCTGTTTTGTTTCTACATAAACGTTAAAAGTTCAGTTGTCAAACTGCCTGATTTATGCAGATTTATACGGATAATATAGATGCTGAAGTGAGAACAATGCATATATATATAAATAATATATGTTTGCAGGTTAAAATGACGTGTTTATTCAAATGTCACATTTTATGCCATTATAGGAAAAAGAATAACAAGGTAACTGCTGTATAGAAAAAAGATAAGCTAACAGGAATGAAACATCGGAACTGTGATGAATTCCGGTTAGAAGTAAGTTATTTCACAGATATGGATGAAGGTATAAATGTCAAATCATTTCCTAAACCATGGAAACATGAAGTTATATGAGGTCTGAATAAAAAATATCCTTTCTGTTCTTACCAATATATATATATATATATATATATACACACACAATTGCAACGTGATATACATATATACATACATATGTGT
>NC_068985.1:47358892-47359451 GCF_001194135.2 Octopus bimaculoides
TATATATATATATATATATATATATATATATATATATATATATATATGTATATACTCATGTAATCATATGTAAATATGTGTATGTATATATGTGCATGTATATGGATATGTATACATATACGTATATATACAAGTATATATGTATGCATATATATATACATATGTGTGTGTGTGTGTGTGCGCGTGTGTGTGTATACACAATTTTTTACTAGCTGTACAATTTGCAAGAAAATTATATGGTTTCATGCGAATATCTTGAATTAGGTGATTTATCTCGATCTATTTATGAGTAACAGCGCGAGGATTATTCGGCTCAGGGTCCCCAGATCGTGAGGTCGATTTCGTGCGCAGCGAGGTGTCTTTCGACACTAGCCCACTCAACGGGCAAACATGTGTAATACCTGAGTATGAAGGAGGCTAGCATTGTAACATTCTGTGTCAAGTCCATTCTACGTTAATCTACGCTTGTCTGTGTATTTCACGCACCCATACACACACACATACATACATACATACATACATACATACATACATATATATATATATATACATGTATATA
>NC_068985.1:47359765-47360940 GCF_001194135.2 Octopus bimaculoides
ATGTATACAAGCATACATATATCAATAATATTAATACGCTAAATTTTTGGTTTTGTACTTACCTGTTGTGTACGTGACACTTACTTCAAAGAAGTGGCAAAGCAAGAGAGAGGGAGAGAGAGAGAGAAAGTAAGAGAGTGAAAGAGAAAGAGAGAGAGAGTGAGAGAGAAAGAGAGAGAGTGAAAGAAACAGTGAGCGGTGACGGCGTTCGTTTCGTGTTTTTAAATGTTTATGAGATCGCAAGAGAAGTAGATACATTGATACATATACACATTATTAAATCAAAAGCGCGAGAGAAGAGGGACACAAAGGAAGGGAAAGAAAAAGAGAAAAATGAGAGATACAGTAGATAAATAAATCTAAAGAAAAGTTCATGCTTAGATACATACACACAGCAAATATTGAATGTCAATTTCACTTTTCATTACCACACGAGGATATAATTAACTCACAAATGGCTAAGTACTCCACAGACATGCGTAACATTAACGTAGTTCTCAGGGAGATGCAGCCTCACACAGAATATGACAAGGTTGGCCTCTTCGAATTACAACTACAACTCGAGATATATATATATATGAATGTATTTGTGTGTGTATATAGTTTATGTTAGTTAAAACATGTTTGCAATAATAAGTGTCGCGTGGTAGAAATACTACCAAACTTTCATTCATAAATCCATTTATTTCGTTGTACATTAGGGTTCTTAGAATATGTACCATGTATTTTAAGGTTAAATAGTAATTCCGTTTACGCTTGTGTAACAGATATTTTGGTTGGATTATATAGTCACTGGTGTTACTTTACTTTCTGTATTTTGTAACTGTCACAATATACTTTTCTAGGCCTGAATTTTTAAGTGGGGGAGGATGTCAGATGATTGGATCGACCCCAGTACACAACTGATAATTTATCGACCCCGAGAGGACGAAAGGCAAAGTCAATCTCGGCAGAATTTGAATACAGAACGTAAAGACAGACGGTCATAATATACAAACATTTCTCATGGCACCAGTACACTGTTTACAGATGTTTACATTTTTTATGCTTTCCGTGAACTTTTCACGGGTCCAGCTCGTATATATTAATATTTGATATATATAATTGTACGCAAACACAAGTCTATATATACATATACATACATACATATATATATATATATATATATATATATA
>NC_068985.1:47361050-47362299 GCF_001194135.2 Octopus bimaculoides
ACGTCTGTGGTCGGTAACCTTAAATGTATTTAAAATGGTTGCTTTTACGTGTGAATATGTGTGTGTGTGTATGTGTGTGTAAAAGGTTGAAAAGGAACACACGAGTTGATATGTTGAAAAAGTCGCCAAGACTGAAACCGGCAATAAAATGTTCTTCATGATAAAATTATTTTAGCATTTTCTATGTTGTATTTTTCCTGATATATATATACAGGCACAATGTATGTGCATAATGATAATCAACTAATTAAAAAATAGCAGTATCATTGAATTAGAGGATCATACGAACATGGTAAACTCACAAATCAGTACTTCGAGTTTCCTGGCAAGACGCTGGTATGATGTTTTTCGAGTCCAAAAAGGTACACAGTAGCTGCGACACAATTCATCATCTATACGCTGAAGAAATTTCAAGTAAATTTTCTATCAACAAATTTAACGACACCATTTAAACGTCCAAAATGTACAACTGAGCTTGACTTAATTTTTAGATATCTGCCACCAGACGTGGATGCACAAACGCTGGATACACGCATGGAACATGGATAGTGAAGCTGTATAAACATAACATTCATGCATAATTACACTTATATATATATAGTATGTGTGCTTATTTTGTGGTACGAAATGCGTAAAATTACTTAATGTGTTTCTATGCTTAAAATGTGTAGAGACTTACATGTCTAAATTCCGTGAAATGAAGAGGAATTATACACCAAACAATAGTGTCGCTCGTTCGGTGGAGTGTACAGGAGCGAAACCGTCGGTTTATACTTCCAGCTTTTAGATGTCAGATTAAAACAAAAACGCAAACAACAACCAGCTCATACATGTATACATTTATGAATACGCATATATACTGAGATAGACACTTGTATATACATGCATATAACATAAAGCAAATTTTTAAATGCATACATGATTTAAGTTTTTTTAAAGTGTTCACTTACATTTTAAAGTAAATTCTAATTTAAGCTATGCAGTAAAATATAGCAACTCATTGTGTCGCAGTTATTGATATTACATTGTACTGTATAATACATTATTACATTATATTGTATAATAATCCAGTGGTTTTGTCTTTAATATTTTGTATTGTCTGTTTTATAATCGTTAAATCAATAATCTAAAGAATCTCTTTCATTAGTTTAATGCATTTAACTCTTTTTTTATTTGTATTTTGCATCCATCTCAATTCAAGAACTCTCCCTCTCTCTGTCTCCCTATGTATATATATATATATATATAT
>NC_068985.1:47363215-47372347 GCF_001194135.2 Octopus bimaculoides
ATATATATATATATATATATATATATCAATTTTTTTTCTCCGTGTTTTTCTCCTTGTCTCCCTATTCTTTCTGTTGAAGAGCGTAGCTCGAAACGTCAAAGACTTTCCGTATTCCCGAGCGCCATACTAATATATACTTTTGTTATTTACACCACCTGTCCTCGTCTGTTGTTATTATTTGTATATTCTCCCATATATATATATATATATATATATATATATATATATATACACGAAAGCATGAATTATGTCTGTGTATACGCATGTGTACACGACGGATTGCATGGAACACTCCAGCTTACAATGGTAATTACTACAATATTGTTTTACTTGTTCCATATACATATAGCCATTTTCATTTTATGAAAATCTTTAATACACTTAATATTCCATGCAGTTTATATTGTTTCTTTTCTTTTTCTCTTCTTAAATCGATTTTCGTAATTCATTAAAAATCAATTGATCTATGTCTATTCATATTTCTCTTCCTCTCTAAAATTTTCTCTCTCTCCATATATACATACATACATACATACATACATACATACACACATATATTCCTTTTCAACCACGTTCTTATGGATTCTTTGAAAGCTATCTCTCTGCAGTGGTAAGAATACAAATGTATATTGTAAGATACTCGGTTCAGACACGCCACGCACATACACATCACACACAAACACATATGCAAATGCTAACACACATTCACGACAAAAATCGATATAGCTTTCGAATATTCGATATTAAATGCATATATCTCTACTATACACTCGCACCAAGGGACACGCGCAAATCTAGGTACACATACACGCATACAAATGCACGCATGTATATGTATATTGTGTTTACATATACGTCTAGGTACACACATGTAGTTACACACAAACAAACATACTTAGAGACAGACGTTTATGGTTGTCTATATTTATCTGCGTCTATGTGTACGCATGCTAGTGTTTGTGTGTTCACATGATGTCAGACAGCTCCCAGTATTTTTTGTTGATGTCGAATGGATGCACATCGCATTTTATTAGCTAGATAAAACCTTGCTGAAAAAGTCTAATTTACGTAATTACTTACTTATTTTTTAAAACATGCTCTTTAAGTCAACTGATTCATAGGCAGTGTTTGCCTCTTTCACATCTGTCTGTCCTTCTTCTTTCTGCCCACTCACTTTCCCTCTCTTCTCGCTTTCTCCCGATTTAGTCCCCTTCGTATTTCCGTGTCTTTAGAGCCGATATCACTGTGCAGTACTTTGGCTCAAGTATTTTGTGCCATCGCTTTAGTTCGTTTATTACCATCAAATGTCTAGAAGTCATTCGAAGGGCCATGTCCTGTTTATGGGTAGTAGACTTAATCGGTCACATTATCTTGCAAGTATTCAAGCCAGTTCTTGAAAATCTCCAAGGGCATGGCTGTTATTTAACTTCTGACTAAGCCACAAGAGAAACATTAAGATTAATTAATTGAAGAGGATATTTCCATATCAATAGAGCTAAATATTTCCTGTTAAACTATTCATGTAATTTTCCCCGCCAAAAATCATTTCCTTCTGAAATCAAGTAGGTTTTTTAAAAGTAAATATCATTTAGCCTTATAGATTAATAAATAATATTTTTATTTGATTCTTATTATTATTCTTTTATTCAATCTGACGCCTAACTTAACTAAAGAAAGACGTTTCAGTCTTGACCATCCCTTCTTTGTTTTGTATGTCTGGGAACAAATTGTAAGACTACATGATTTTATTTAGGGGAAATTTGACTAGAAATATTTTAAAGACCACCGACGGGCTTATTCTTTCTTGGTCACCAATTGTTTGTAGCAAAAAAAAAAAACAAAAAAAAACATACTGAGATGGATTTTTATTTATGCTTTATATCCAGAAATTCGGGCAGCGAGCAAGCAGAATCGTCAGCACACCGGACAAAATGATTTACGGCATTTCGTCCGTTTTTACCTTCTGAGTTCAAATTCCACCGAGGTCTCCTTTGCCTTTCATCCAATCAGGATCCATGAAATAAGTACCTTTGAGGAGTCGATGTAATCGACTTACCCACTTCCGCGAAAGTATTGGCCGTGTGTGCCAAAATTTGAAAGCAATACATCCAGAAATTGTAGGAAATTAATTTGTCGGAAATTAATTTGTTCACCTTATATCAACTGTGATATTATCTTGTAGCATCTCTTATAAAATTACGGAATACTCTCATTTGGAATGTTCTCAATCTTAGACATGGTAACCGTGTTCTTTATTTGTTCGCTTATTCTACCTAATTCAATCTCACATACGCAACATCTATGCCTTTAAGCATAATCTCAGGTACATAGCTGCTTTGTGAGAGGATTTTTTTACATTGAAGCTGTATATATGTGTGTATTATGTAAGATATAGAGATACGCGCGTATATGTGTGTATGTAATATAAAACTTAGATAAAACTTAGATACGTTTCGACCAAAGATTGGTCCAGGCCATGTCTAACTTAATAGCATCACCTGATAGAATTATCTAAATCCTTTTTACAGTCAAGTTTGATCTATGGTCCATTCAAGTAGTGAGTTCTTGAGTGAGTTGTATCCAGGTATGGATGGCTTGTCTGGTATTCCTTGAAGAAATCTGTCCAGACGCCGTTTATAGGTGATAGGATCCTTTTCCCCTTCGATCAGTTTTGGAACAATCTTAAACAGGGCAGGGCCTGTAGAGGATAAATGATTTATTTTGTCATTATATTTACTGCGGTGATATTCTGACCATATCGCACGAGGTGTTCTTAGGCGGGCAATTTAAACTGGTCGTGTGCATACGTGCATATATATGTATGTATACGTTCGTATGTTATATATATATATATATTTGTATTTATGTGATTTTCCGAGTGTATTCCACTGATGAGGCAAAGCATTTCTAATGTAAAGCCAGAAATCCAGGATCTGGAATTATCCAGTAATTTTTGCTAGTTTATTTTGTTTCTTCGTCTTCGCTCCTGTGTGCTATATGAACATTTATTGTGGTTTAGAGTCAAGATTTGACTGCTATTTTCAGCATGCCGGTATCTCTTAGATACCCTAAATTATAATTATGTATATATATATATATATATATATATATCATGACAAGTTTGTGTGATGCTTCTCTCGAATATATAACGTTACATAGGAGAGTTAACGCTAAATTTTATGCCATGGTGTACAACAAAATAATCTCGAGAATATAATTACGAAATGTGTAAGTGCGAATTAGTAGTTAGTACCTATAGATAAGATGTCTTGAAGCTATTTAGTTACGAATAGAAGTATTAAACGTAACAAAGCTATTATTGCTTGTCAGTGTATACCGTAGTATAAATTGTAAAAACAAAAAAAAAATAGCGTCTTGTCATATCGAATTTTATCAACATTTGATTTCCAATTAATCATTACCGGTACCTATATCTAATGATTTTACTCCAATTTGACTAGCGCACGAATATTCTTCACTATTTTCTTGATTCAGTCAGATCTTGTCGACAATGAATGGCGCTAATTACATGACAGCAACAGATAATTCTACTGTAATGTCTCAAGTATTGCTTGGCAGTACAGTGTCTAGTTGCTTTGCAGTCGTCTTCTGATCTATTGTGTCTGGTATTCTATCACTTGTTTTAATAGCATTGATTCCAAGAAACTACTCCATCTAAGCAGCACGAACGAACATGTTAGATGGGAATCGGCACTCAAAGGAAATTGAATTCAACGGCAAAAAATGAAGTACACTGGAACGGCGGCTGATAGCAATTAATAGTGAAATTTAAGACTATGTCAACCACGCTCCATTCGTATTGCTACAACTTTATAACAGTGATTAGTAAGATGTTGCTGTTGTTGTTGTTATTTAGCCCCAGGGTTTTTTTGGTCCAAAGTGTTCTACACATGATCATCCTGTCTGTTTATTTGACATAATGAATATAGGACCACATTATCTGAGAGAATGAATTTAACTTCCAGTGATAAATGACGGAGGAAAAGACAGGTGAGCGTGAAGAGGGACAATGAGGCAAAAATTAAAACAGACCAAACCTAGAAGAGAAAGGAGTAAAGAGTGAGATATTGAAATAAATTACTGAAGGAATGCAAGCGTCAGTGCATTCCCTATTGGGAATTTTTGTTGTTAGAATTTTCTTGTTAATTGTTATTGTTCTTCATTGTATTCTCGTCATTGTTCAATACACCACTCGTCCCTTGTATTGTATTGTCCTTATTTGTTTTGTTTTCGGCCCTTGTGGCCAATAAAGAATTATTATTATTATTATTATTATTATTATTATTATTATTATTATTATTATTATTATTATTATTATTATTATTGTTATTATTGTTATTATTATTATTATTATTATTATTATTATTATTATTATTATTATTATTGTTATTATTATTATTATTATTATTATTATTATTATTATTATTATTATTATTATTATTATTATTATTGTTATTATTATTATTATTATTATTATTATTATTATTATTATTATTATTATATATCTCTGTTCAATATTTGGTAGATTGAAGCAAGTCTCTACTGCATCACCTGCTACACCATGTTGATGGGGGGTGTGCAGCATTGTGTGTCCTTTTATGCTGTTGCGAGTGTGCGAACTCTTCCTGGTACTGTATTATGTTAGTTTTCTTTTTCCTTGAGGTGTGATGTTGCCTTTTGTTGTGTTACTGCCTGTATTGTGTGCTGAGTGCGTAATGCTTTGGTTTTCTAGCTTGCTGATGGGAGTTTATTTCACTGGGTAAATGTTGTATAGATTGTGTCCTCTATTTGTGGGTTGTCTTGTTTAGGTTGTATTATTGTATTATCGGGCGTGCACAGAAGAAGCAGCAGGAATGTACGTGGCCTGGTGTAGCCTTGGAAGAGGGGTCACCTGCTCAACGACCTTAGGGCACTGAGTGTCGATGTGGCAGACCATTAGTGAAACCAGAATTTCCAACTCACGGGACTTCCAACCCATTTCGGTAACCATGAGATGCACGCATCTCCAAGTCGTCTGGGAGCGGGAGGTGGAGTCGCCGTGAAGGTTTGGAAAAATCTGGTCCTAGCAATACGGACGATCTTCCTGGATCCTGAAGGTAAGTTGATGGTGTTGGGCGTGATAGGCAGAGAAGGACAGTCTATGACGCGACAAGGGCAGGACGACCAGGTTTCTTTAGACGTCTGGAAATTTTCCTCAGAACTTCCTGCTCTTTAGTTTTAGTGGGGGATTGGAATAGTGTTTTAGATGTAAGGTGGGGCTGTGTGGGTTTAGCAGAGAGGGGAGGAGGGTGCAAAAGCCTAGCAAACCTACTCAGACAGGTATCGACTGGATTTCTCTGATGTGCCAGTGTGGACCTGGTCAAACCGCATCTGGTCATCCACATCATATCTAGATAGGGCATTCTGTAGAGTAGCAGATAAAGATAGCATAGGCTATGCACAGTTCAAAGTAGTCGACTACAGAGACTACAAATTTGTGATCTATACAATCGACTTAGATAGGCATCATAGTGACCTGGTTACTAGAAGCTGATCGTAAAGATTTTAGAGACCGGATTAGTGAACTAGTTAAAAAGGCGTTGACGGGGCAATAATCAACAATAAATGGTGGTTCGCTTTGAAAAGAGCGATTAGAATACACTTAGTAAGGTTTAGCAAAGGACTAGAAGTAGAAAAAAGACAATAGGGGAGGGCTAGTTATGACGTTAGATGAAACTTTTAGAAAATGCATCGCGACCGACGTGCTCCCAGCGAGATTGACACTCGATCAATTCTTCAACGCGAAGCACAAAGGTTGCGTGGTCAGAGCTAAGGTTCGTGCACTTAGACACGAAGGCACGAAAGCCGTTCAATGGGCCTGAGTGGCGAAGGCACGGCATGGAAATAAATCCCCGATCTGATCCTTGCCGGACCACAACGGGCAAATGGTAATTGATCCGAAACAGACGTGTGCAGCATTTCAGCGACGCTTTGCTCACCAGTTCAGGAGTAGTGGCGAGCCGGGTCGCAGGAACGATTTAACGTCCTGCTGCGACGGGCTAAATCGCCTGGTCTGGATGGTCTACCCTATGAGTTGTATGCTTACATGCCAAACTTGTTCGGCAATTTCTTAGTAAACGTTTACTGCAACGAGCAACAGAATGGGAAAATTCTCAGTTTTGAGTCGATGTGCGGTGGCGTTGCTGAGAAAACATCTGATCAAGGGTGGTTGTATTGACAACTTTAGGCCCATAACTCTGCTGAATGCAGGAGTTCAACATTTTGGTCAAGGTGTTAGCTACCAAGTTGGCGCTTGTCGCTGGGAATCTGGTAAGGGAGGTACAGATATGCGCCATCCCGAAAAGAGCCATCTACTGCAACCTCCACCTCATGCGATACATCATTAAGAAAGTGGCTAAAGAACTTGACATGGATGGGGCCATGATCAATCTAGATCAGTCTAAAGCTTTCGATAGGGTCGACCATTTATACCTGGCGGCAGTTCTCAAGGCAGTTGGTTTCGGGCCTGTATTCGGGGGATGGATCGCTGCAATGCACAGTAGTCAGAGTGAGCGGGACAGTCAGCTCTCGAAACCGTTCATGCGCTCGGTCCAGCAAGCTTGCCTCCCTACATCTCTCTTGTATGTACTGACGCTCGAGCCCCGACTACACAATCTGGAGGCGTTAAGAGGCATTCCACGTGACCTAGAATGTGAGAGATGCTTGTCAGCATATTCCCACAATGTCACCGTAGAAGTGTCAGATCATAAACACCTAGAAATGATCGGCACCGCTCTCAGGGACTACAAGGCAGTTTCAGGAGTGATGATTAACCAGGAAAAATCAGTGGGCTTGCAGTTCGGCACCTAGAGGATTAAGTCCATGCCATCCAACTACGTCGTTGGGTGCTCGATGAACGAAACGGTTAAATTGCTCGGACCCTGGTTTGGTCCGGACCACCAGATGGAGAAAATCTAGGACGAGGTAACGAGAAGGGTGACCACTCTCACCCAGAAATGGGCCAAGAGAAAGCCATTCTTGAAAGGTCGGACAGAGGTGGCTAACGCGTATATCATGTCCGTCATCTACTATCGCTTGACCGTCATGTTTTATTCCGATCACTAATTTGATTTCGTTGGAGCATATGGTCTTCTGATTCTTGTGGAAGAGACGCATCCTGATGCTGTCAACACCTGCTAAGAGTTGGCCCGGACATGCCGTGGTTGATGCTGCGCCAATATGCGATGAGGCTACGGCATCTCCATTGCTTCCTTGATGGGGAAAAGGTGTGGTCGCCGTTCGCCAGACAGGTATTTCCGCAGTTAGTTTCTTTAACAGAGTTGCAGTGCTGGGTGAAACGGAGACCGAGGGAAGGCATTTGGAAAATGGAATGTCTTCAATCACTCACAGCCCTCAGCCAATCAGGCACTGCGATAGGTGGAACGTTCATTTTAGCTTTTTTATAGAGGATTAGTGGAGGAAAAGTGCGACTACATTTTGGGGGAGAACTTGGGCATCGAAGATCAGCTCAGCTAGTTGCTCTTTTCCGGAGAACTTTCGGCTCGGGAACGATGGATAATTTCCAAAAATTTCTAGCTTGGCAGTGCTACCGGGGAGCTTTGCCTGTTCATGATGAAATTTCCAAGCACGAAAGTGCTGTCAGCCTAGCATGTCTGAGATGCGCGCAGGACGATGAGACGGTCCTGCATGCACTCATCCAGTGTCCGAGCAATGCTGATGTGTGGGTTTATGTCGAACACCTGGTGTCACGTGTATGACGGATCCGGCTATCAAATGAATCCACCGTCATCGGCCCGCCGCCTTCCATTAGTCGGTAAAGAAAGGCTGTGTTTATATGCCTGGTGGCCACGGTAAAAAAAAATTTGTATGGTGTACGAGATTGAAGAAGTTGAAGATAAACACTTTTCTCTTTGGCCAATCCCTGATCAGCTTATTCAAGTTTCGCTTGAAAAGGGAAACAAGAGTAGAGAGGGAAGATGTCTTCCAGCCAGTTTGCTGAGAGGTGGATGAAGTTGGCGAGAATGGTACGAGTGAACGGTCCTGCCCTGAGCATACATCTGTAGTTGATAAAAAAAAAGAGAAGGAACAGAAGCACCTGCGCCTAAAGTCAGGGTGCCCATGGTTTTTATAGTGTCTTTCCATGAGTAGCCTTCGAACATCTCCTCCCTATTGAGAAGTACACATTGTTGACATTTTGAAACATTTGTTAGTCTTGTTTACACAAAAAAACCCTCACAACACTCACACACATACACACACACACACAGTCTTTCATTTGTTCGGTATTTTCCATAATGATCTTCTTAATTTAAACCCTTGTAGTTAATAAAGAAATCATCATCATCGTCATCATCATAATCATCATCATCATTATTATTATTATTACCACTATTATTATTATTATTATTATTATTATTATTATTATTATTAGTAGTAGTAGTAGTAGTAGTAGTAGTAGTAGTAGTAGTAGTAGTAGTAGCAGCAGCAGCAGCAGCAGCAGTAGTGGTAGTAGTAGTAGTAGTAGTAGTAGTAGTAGTAGTAGTAGTAGTAGTAGTATTTGCTTTGCATTTGTTATACATACAGAGTTTGCTAACACTACGTCTATAAAAAAAATATCATCTGCATGAATAATTTATAAAATTTATTAGAAATATTCTTTAGTGTTTTATTTTTCCAATTGTGATGTATTTTCCGCGGTCCTTTTTTTCTGTCTTTCTATCTAACTTGGCTTTATGAAAGACTTTCCACGAAGACAAATTGATTATTCGTTAGAACCCATGCGTGAGTAAATCTTACTGTATCTTAACAATATAAATTTATGAAGCTATAGCTCCACAAGGCTTTATTTCATTTTATTGTTTCATAATCATGACAATCATGAGCTGTCCACCTCAGCTCATCACATGACATTGTTGACTACTATTATTATTACAACTACAACCAGTACCACTAATACTACAACTAAAATTATTATTATTATTATTATTATTATTATTATTATTATTATTATTATTATTATTATTATTATTATTATTCAGTAGTTTTATTTTTATAACGTGCTTTCACTTCACTACCGAGCGCAGCTCTGTGCGCCTTGGATATGTGCTGTGG
>NC_068985.1:47374988-47376884 GCF_001194135.2 Octopus bimaculoides
ATATATATATATATATATATATATACCTATATATCTATACATGTACATGTATATATATGTATATATATATGTATATATATATGTGTGTACACATAAATATACATGTGTGTGTATATTATGTATGTGTAAATATGTTTATGTGTATATATCATATGTGTATATTTATGTATGCATAAATATGTATATGTGTATATGTCATGAACATGTACAGGCACATAGGAAATACACACGTACACACGCACATATATCCTCATTATTTTTTCGATGTGGCAGCGTTAATTTATGCTTCTCATAATTATAATGAGTGCCTTGATAATAATGGTCTTTGAGAAAAGTTCAATACCGAACCTGCACTTATGTGCCCATGCTCAATAATACACCTAGAAGTATTTTATGGCATATTCTAGCATTTAATTTAAATCTCCTTACATACATTACAAGAAGCTTCATAAAATTCATGTCGTAAAAGTTTGCCATGATTCGTAGTGCAACTCATCTGTTATGAAATATTTGAAAACTCCATTAACCTTTTTAATTCTATAAGCTTTCCAAAAATAATAATTTGGTAATTCGTTCTAAATGTACCCGAATGACTCCTAAAAATTACCACTCCTAAATATTACCACTCAGTTTAATAGTAAATTTTTTTAGAAGGTTTTTAATATACTGTGCAACATCAGATTTGTTAACAGATTCATAGATTTTAGAAAGTGGGGAAAATATCTTGAAGCCTTTCTTAACATCTTTCATTTTTATAAGAAAGAAGGTCTGTGGCGTTTAAAATCCATCCAATGATCAATTACCATAGCTCATTCAATATGTCCATATAGACTTGTCTATAATTTACACGGTATTCACAGAATAAATTTGAAATTATTTGTTATTGTCTTCTGACAAACGTGGATGAAATGAACGATAAGATATGTTTACCTATTGCAGAGAAATTTTGATGAACATGGAAGCAGTTTATATTCTTAAAAAGTTGTTGAATGGAATAGAAATATGTATTTCAAAAGTATGAAAATCAAATGATCTACAATTGTGTTATGTCTCAATACTAAACAGTGGCTGTGTGAGCTACGAAATCCTCGTCGCCACTGTTATATCGCAATACTACACAGTGGTTCTGTGAGCTGCGAATCCTCGTTGCCACTGTTATGTCTGAAGATACTGCTATCTAGCACCTTCAGATGATCTCTACTCAACCGCTACACAACTGCTACTCAACACCCCTACCACGACCAGACTACCTCGATTTATATGTCTTGGGAGATCCTATTTCTTCGCCTGCGGGCGTTGACACAACAAACTGTATAACAGTTTTATTCATAAAAATTAAAAGCATATACGTGTCTCAAATTTCTTTGCTTCCACTGGTAGTACTTATAAAGAAGCGAAATGTGTAGGTGTATAAGTATCAACTATTGCTTCCCTACTTTTCAAACAATAGTTATATTACTAACTTATATGATTCTGAAATTACATGTATTCTAACAATTATTTCCTACGTCATTCACATAGTTTCATTATACGATGGAGTGCTGAAAAGTTCCTGGCTTTAAAGATTTCGCGAAAGGCCTGGTTGTAGGACCAAGCTTCCGAGTTCCGTTACAGGGCTTGCAAAAACTGGTGTATCGCTGCAATAAGAGTGTGAATCTGAGACAGAAATATGCTGGAAGAAATCATAATTAACAGATCCACCTGTATTTTCTTTACTCAAAGCCAGGAACTTTTTAGCACAACTTTATATATTTACAATATATAACTTTCATGTGGCATTTTTCAAATGGTTAGAAGTTCGGCAGTGAGAAACACGGATGGGCCTTCACGAGCAGAATTGGTATTGTGATAGATATATCTACTCACACACTTGCACGAGTAGCGCAAACACACACA
>NC_068985.1:47377925-47391837 GCF_001194135.2 Octopus bimaculoides
CATCGACAACAATAATAATACACATCAAAAATAAAGCCTAGTCCTACTGACAATGAATATAGAAAAATATGAACCATAGAAATAAAAGAATTATTGCAAATTTCACAAAGGCACACACGAAGACACATAAACGCACTCTCACACGCACATACATACTCACATAATATCCATTATGAAGCATCTCCGATAAATTGAAAGCCAATTTAATACTGCAATCATAATAATAATCCTTTCTACTAAAGGCACAAGGCCCGAAATTTCGTGGGAGAGGACTAGTCGATAGCATCGACCCCAGTGTTTCACTAGTACTTAGTTTATTGACCCTGGCAGGATGAAAGGTAAAGTCAAGCTCGGCAGAATTTGAAGTCAGAACGGACGAAATATCGCGAATCATTTTACCCGGCATCCAAACGATTCTACCACCTCGCCACATTTAAAAAAAAAAATTAAATAATAATGATAGTTGCAGAATGTCCCGAGGTGGCACAGGGAGAATATAAGAAATGAAGACGTGACCAAGTTGTAAAAGCTTTATACTCGAAGCTTTGTCAGAAATGGCGATCCATCATGCCTATTTGATCCGGGATTTTGAAGAAAAAGGACGAAAAACAAAAACAAATATATATATAATGCCTTAAAATTTGAAATTGCAAGAATTTGGCGTATGAAAACTATGAAGGTTGTGCCTACAAAAATTCGTGCATTTAGAACTTTAAGTAAACGTATAGACGGAGTTTGAAGGAGATTCGAATAGAATGTCCTTTAGAACTTCTACAGAAGGTGTGCTTCTTAGGGACAGGAAAGATTATCAGAAGGGTCTTAAGCACTTGAAGGACTATAAAAACTTGTGGAACAAGCCTGAGTCAAATCAATAATAATAATAATGATAATAACAACAACAACAAAACATCAATAATAATAATGATAATAATAATAATAATGATAATAATAATAATAATAATAATAATAATAATAATAATAATAATAATAATAATAATAATAATAATAATATAGTTGCTACTGATAAAAGTAATCTCATAGCAGAAAACTGAGGTGAAATCTCTAATAAACAGCAGGAAAGGAACAGTGATAGCTTGCTTGATGAGAGCAAATTCTGAAATTCTGAAATACATCACAACAAAAATCATCACGGAAACAAATAATTTGATCAAGGCAGCAAGTATTGTTGTAGTAGAAAACGTGGGTGTTGATGTCAAGAAAATGAAATATAATGGGAGTGACAAAAGAAGAGATACATGGTGGAAAAAATGAAGGTTGTTTTAAAGTACTGACTACTTGATAAAATTATTTATTACTAATTAATATAAAATTATTTATTATTAATTGATTAATTAATTAATCAATAAAGTTCACCCTATATTGTTATTAAAATTATAATTTACACCATGATCGAAACTGCAGTTTTTCTGCGGGATAGGTCGTAACACACACGTGGGTATAATGGACAAATATGCATCACATTCGGCTGTATATTTTGGGGAGTGCGGTTGAATATTAGTCATGCGATGACGTTAGATCGCGTTCATATTTAATTCTAACGCTCGCAAATTTATAGCTAGTAGTACCACAATGAGGAGAATAATAGGTAAATATAATTTACTCTAAATTCGAAACGCGTCTGTGTTTAACCGTAGTCGTGTGGATTCATCATTATTCTTTTTACCTACATAAAAAAAATATTGTCTAGGAGATTTTTTTTTTATGGTAGTTGAAGAGACATTAGCGTCTATTTCTAATTTTGTACGTGGCGAGGCACTTCGGTGATCCCTGATTATAATTATGTATATAATTATAGAATATTTTGTATAATTCACCTAACAAGATTTTTTTAACGTACTGACTACTTGGTAAAATCATTAATTAATAATTAATTAATTTTAACATATATTATTATTAATATATATATGTATATAATGGAGAAATTGTATATATATATATGTGTTTACGTATGTGTGTGTGTGACTGTGTATGCATATACGTATACATACATGTATATTTTAAGGTGGTACTCCATAATGGCCTCAGTCTGATGAGTGAGTCATATAAAAAGAAAGATAAATTATATATATATATATATATATATATATATATGTTAGTGTGTATGTGTGTACCTGTACATTTAGCGTTGCTACATGTAAGTTATTTATTGCTGGATTTTCTTTGGGAGAAAAGTTTTCTCTAGAATTTGGGTCAAGAAACACGAACAACCAAGCTCTATCAGACCACAGCGTAACACCAAATCGACATTTCGACGTGATGCCGACACTTCGGTGGCAGATATTACCTCGGTAGTTTGAAGATAAGAAGGAACTTCTGTTTCTGTATACAAAGAGTATATCGTATTTAGTGGGATGTGCTGAAGGTCACTAATATAGGATTGACTTAGTAAACGTACACGAAGAGTGTAATCGTTGGCATTAATTGTGTATATCAATAAATATATGGACGTCAATGGGGCCAATGAAACATTTATCTTTTCACATGTAGATATTAAGTCTATTATCTAGAAGACAAATCACCACTGTGGTGACATGTAAATATCAATCGACCATGAAATCCCGTTGAAAGCAGACTAGCGTATCTGGATATGTGCTTGACCGATGATTCTGTAGTCAAGGACGGACAGGGTTGAATATCTTTTAACTAGTTTCTTTCTTTCTTTCTTTCTTTCTTTGGTTACGGAGCCCAGCGTAATGACTTGGTGTGTTTAAACATATCTATATACAGAAAGAAATTTCCTCCATGACAAAATACAACGAATGGCTTTCTTACAGGTTTGAATATGCCTCGACCATATTTGAACTTGTAACAAGCTTGTACTTGTTCTTTATGACTGAGAGGCAAATGTACGTAGCGTCACAAGCGGTCAGCTGCCCTGCAGATATAAATATCGCTGAAAATCAAAGAAAAAGGATATCTATGGACAACTGCTTCGAATCCTCCAGCCTCCATATCCAGACTATGAATCCATATTCATATAAATAATAATTGGAGTACTAAGTTTTGTTAGTAACTGCTTAAAGGAGAAACTGGATAAACTGGGATTTTCAGAAAGAGAAATCGACGGTTAATTCGTACATTACAAGTGCAATCTGTGAGTGAAACATTAAAAATATGCAAGACTTTTCTCAAGTTCCAAATGTGAATTTGTTGGTGTTAACTACATCCACAATATGGAGCCTTGTATCTTTGTTGGAAACCTGCTCCCTCCTCAGTGGAACATGCTTCGAAACCTCCAACTTTTATATCCAGATTACAAATTTACATTTATACCAGTAATATTTGGAGCACTTGATTTTGTAAATAAATGCCTGTCAGTCTGGATAAGCTTGGATTTTCACAAAAAAACAAATCCACCAACTGATTCAGACTTTACATATATACTCTGTAAGTGGAACGGTAAATCTATGCAAGGCTTTTCTAAGGTTTAAAATGTGACCTTGTTTTCGTTATTTACATTTCAATGATGGAGCTTCGTATACTTGTTACAAACCAGTTCCTTCTTCAGAGGAAGAATTTAAATGATTAAATACAAAAGATTAGCAGATTGCTTCATATTATATTTATGAACCTTGTGAGCAATGCATTAACATCATTGCTAACGCTGCTATTGTTGTTGCTACTGTTACTGTTGCTGCTGCTGTTGTTGTTGTTGTTGTTGTTGTTGTTGTTGTTGTTGTTGTTGTTGTTGCTTATTCTGTTTTTATTTCCCTCTATCAATCTTCTTTCTCCTTGATCTTCATATCACTTTTATCTGTTTCATCAATATTATTATTATAGTTAGTTTCTGTTTCTGTATATTGTTGCTCTTGAAAATCAGAGAAAAAATAAAATACAAGCCCAAAGACAACCCAAAACAAGATAAGAACACAAAGAGAAGAGAGAAGAAAAAAAAATTCACAAGAAAGATGATCGAAAAGAACGAGCTGAAATAATGAATATAAAGAAAACAAAAACGTTAAATACTTAAATGCAGGAAAAAACGAATAAACAAAACATGGCAAAATGTAAATAAAATATAAATCAAAGATCGTAATTAAAAGTTTATCAGAGGAATAATAAGAAAACGAAAATTTTGAAGATAACCGTAGTACTGAGGTTGACAGTATAAATAATTATTATCTATAATTTATGTACAATACATGCTGAGTTGAAGGGAGCGGTTTAGTCGACCGCAATGACCTCAGTATTTTAGTAACAATTTACGGAACGATGGCACGCAATGATAACTTGTATGCAATTTGATCTAAGAATGTAAACAGCAATTATTGTAAGGAAATTTGCTCGACGCTCTAACGATTCAGTCAATCCACAGAACTTCTAATAGCAATGACGATGACGCGAGTAATAATAACAATAATTATAATACTTAGGAGGGTTCTTGGCATCTAAAGTTATTTGTAGCCCGATGTTAGGATTTTTAAAATATTTTCCAGCGGTCTAATGTGCTGTGTGTATATGAATAATCCTTTCTACTATAGGAACAATTCCTGAAATTTTGTATGAGGGTGCTAGTCGATTACATCTACCCCAAATTTTCGCTGCTATTTAACTTATCAATCCCGAAGTGAGGGAAAATCAAAGTCGACATCGGTGGCCTTTGAACTCAGAACGTGAACTCAGCCGAAATGCTGCTAAGCATTCTCTCTGGCTGCTAACCATTCTGCCAGCTTGCCGTCTTAACACCAACAACAACAACAACAACGACGACCCCGATGATGATGAAAACAATAATAATGTAATTTTTTGGAAATTTTGGGCCATAGCCAACAATTTTATGGAGAAATGTTTGGTCGAAGTATTTCAATGTAACTTTTTTTACGAACCCCAGAATCGACAAACAAGGCAAAGTCGATTTCATCAAGATTTGTACTCAGAACACACGTATCGGAAAATATACCTCAATGCTACTGTTAGGAATTCCACTGTTCACTGTTTTTCTACTATTGGTCATGCATGATTTTTGTTGCTGTTGCTCCATCATGTATTTCTCTACAACCTATTTAAGTTTAGATTTTAGGTGTTTCCCTATCTCTTTTCTTTCTTCAGTTTCTTTGTAGTTCGAGCAGTGACTTGAATTAAACATAAATGTTTTTATTAGTCTTTACTTCGTGACTATTTGCTTTAACATTTCTTGATATTGTAGTCGAAATTTTAGTAGTAATACAGTGAACACACTGTAGTCATTTTCTAGTTGAAAAAGGCCCCTACCACTCTGCATTCGTGGAAACTATAGTGTTTCAAAGTCAGAATTTACGTGGTGTATTCTAAAAGCTGACATTATTTTTTCTTGTTTTCCTATCTAATTAGATTAGTTGCCAATTGAAAATGTTGCTTTTAAATGTTGGCACAAACCCAGCCGTTTTGGGGAAGAGGGTAAGTCGATTAGATCGATCCTGGTGCTCAACAGATACTTATTTTATCGACCTCAGAATATTAAGACATCTAAAACGCCGCCAGGCATTTTGCCTGGAGTGCTAACGATTCTGCCAGCTCGCAGTCTTAAGCCAACAGAAAATACCAAACTCTACCTTATTACTAGAACAGCTGGTGTATTGATGCCTTCTACTTTATTTATTTCTGTATTTGGCATTCAGACGTTTCAAATATTAATATCATGCGCTTATAATAATCTTTCTTAATCAATTATTTCATATGTGTGTGTGCTGCTCATTGTCCAATTCAACTATGTTTGCTCCAATTCTCTTACCTAACTATCCGTATCTCATATCATATTAGTGTTCTTATTTTCCCTCAATTTAAAGTCACTTTAGCGCTTTCTTTCTCTGCTTCAATATCATATTTATTACTTTGGTAAATCTGTGTACTATCAGCAGTCATATATTTGGTTGTTTTTATTTATAGTATACAACTTGTGATCATTCATATATGTTACACCGTAATATAGGTGCAGGCATGGCTGTGTTGTAAGAAGCTTGCTTCCCGCCACAGTGTTCCGGGTTCAGTCCCACTGCGTGGCAACTTTGCCATGTCTCTTCTACTATAGCCCCGGGGCGACCAGTTGTTTTGTGAGTGGAGTTGGTAGACAGAAACCGAAAGAAGTCCATCGTATATATATATATACATACATATATATATATATATATATTTATATATCCATGCGTGTATGTCTTTTTGTCTGTGTTCTTCCCCCACCATCATTTGCCAACCGATGTTAGTGTGTTTACGTCCCTGTAACTTAGCGGTTCGACAAAAGAGACCGATAGAATAAGTACTACGCTTACAAAGAATAAGTCATGGGGTTGATTCCTTCGACTGAAACCCTTTAAGGCGGTGCTCTAGCATGGCCGCAGTCAGATAACTGAAACGAATAAAAGAATAAAAAAATTTACATTGGCATCTAGTTTCGTTTAGAATGTTGGTCAATGGCTTCAACCCAAGACAGAAAAGGTGTTGTGATAGGGAAGGGAGATAAATGATTACATCAAGTACCCCGTGCTTAACTGGCACATTATTTTATCATCACGGGAAGGATGTGAATAAAATTGACCTCGGCAGAATTTAACTCAAAATGAAAAGAGTCAGAATAATACCCCCACACAAGATATTTCTTTCGAAAATCTAACAATTACGCCATTAATGATTCTAGTAAAGCAAAATTACGAAAGCTAACTGAAAAATTTGAAGAACTATTGCGGTAAAATGTTTCTTTTGTTGCATAGATAATTTTTAATTGATATGCAGTCTTTCGTTTGAAATAACGTTTTATTATTTCTATGACTTTCTCTGTCTCACTTACTCCCCACTCTCTCTCTCTCGGTGTCGATTTCTGTCTGTCTGTCTTTCTCTCTGTTTCTCTCCCCACTATGTCTCTCTCTCTTGCTATCATTTCTATTTTTACTTTGTCGCAACCAAAGTTTAATTTCCCTCGTGTTTCTTTTGCATCTTCCTTTGTTGTGTTTCCGTTTCTGATGAAAGAAAATCTAGACTGATCAATGATTAAATAGAAAGTACGTAGCAACTATGCCACGTACTTAAATGACACTAACGCACAGTGAGAGAAATATAAAGAAATCAATTGATAGATTCATAGATTAAATGCATAGATTCAGAGATGAACATCTAGGCAAACATATAAATAGCTTGCTATGTAGATAACGAGATAGACTGATCTAAAGCTCGATAGATCAACAGACAGATTGACATGTAAATATATTTATATATGTATATATATGCGAGCGCGCATGTATGTACAAATATTTATACCTATATTTATGCATACACAAAGGCGCATACATGTACATATCTTGGCATTCCATAGAAGTCAAAAGGGTCTTTGAAATGATTCACTCTCTCCCCTGTAAATCATTATGAGTAATGTCTACATTTTCAAATTCTGACGTTGAAACAATATGTTTTCATTTGTTACTCGATGAGTAAATACAGCGGTGACGTTTCCTGACAAAGAAGGCCTCGACAGACTCTAATCATACACATGGTTCTTTATTCTCCATCGTGCTAGCTTCCAACAATATCTGCTACTCTGCATGCACCATTCTGATTCTGACCCTCCTTTTCCGCATGCACCCCTACGAATTCGAACGTTCGTTCTTGTTAGCTTCCCAATACTCAATAACAGTGGAGGCGCAATGGCCCAGTGGTTAGGGCAGCGGACTCGCGGTCATAGGATCACGGTTTCGATTCCCAGACCTGACTTTGTGTGTGTTTATTGAGCGAAAACACCTAAAAGCTCCACGAAGCTCCGGCAGGGGATGGTGGCAAACCCTGGTGTACTCTTTCACCACAACTTTCTCTCACTCTTTCTTCCTGTTTCTGTTGTACCTGTATTTCAAATGGCCAGCCTTGTCACACTGTCACGCTGAATATCTCCGAGAACTACGTTAAGAGTACACGTGTCTGTGGAGTGCTCAGCCACTTGCACGTTAATTTCAGGAGCAGGCTGTTCCGTTGATCGGATCAACTGGAACCCTCATCGTTGTAAGCGACGGAGTGCCAACAACAACAATTCAGTAACATCTCCTTGTCTTGTTCATCGAAATAGACAATCCATTCTCAGGTGCATCTCTTGAATAATGGGCATGTATAAGATCACAACGCAGGATCTGTTTGCATGGGCTCGGCTACAAATTTACATGGCTTGGAATAGGTATTTTTTCACGATCGCGTAGACTCTTATGGGTTTTCAATCTGCCAATAATTTACTATTTGTACAGATTTGAATTTTAAAGTCAGTCTCATTCTCGTTTGAAATACGTATTTGACGTTTGTATGCTCAAGAAACACAATTAGAAATTAGTGAAGAGGGCGCAACGTTCTGGAATATAACGACTTTTGGATTCAGTTCTAAAATGTATTATACAACACGAACTCTGGGTGGATGATACAATCAGTTGACTGAATTTGCTGTCAGGCGAAATTTAAAGAACCATTTAACAGGGTTTTCGTAAATTATCTGGCCTTTCTCTAAGTCTTTAGGGTCACCTCAACAGAAAAAGATTTTGTTTTATTCTCAAAATTGCTTCGAAATTTTAACTTCAACTCAGCTCAAACAACCACACACGTACGCAGTCGCGCGCACACATTTACAAGTATATAAATGCATATGCTTCTAAATACATATATATATTATCTATCTATCTATCTATCTATCTATCTATCTCACTCTCTCACTCTCTCTCTCTCTCTCTCTCTCTCTCTCTCTCTATATATATATATATATATATATACACACACACACATACATGCATACTTATATGTGTGTGTGTGTGTGTCTATGCATATAAGGACTCGATACAATGAACAATAGAATACACACCGATATATTGTATGTATTTGAATATATACACACACACATACACACACACACACACGTATATATATATATATATATATATATATATATATATATATATGTGTATGTATATGTGTATATATATACATACATACATACATACATATTCAAATAGTGGTGCTCTGTGTGTATAGAAGCATATTTTGTAATTGTACGTCCAACTAGGTTTGATTTTCAGGTTTATCAATATCACTTCATTAACGTCACTGAAATTTATGAATATAAAAATTCTTAAATGCCCCAAACTGTGAAATACAAGTATGCTGTAGTTGAAACAGTATGGCGGTCAATGCTAGCCTACCGTTCGTTTAATAGTTACAATAGAATTAGTAAACTATTGTTCTATATCCCTGATTAACTATATTCATGCGTTTCAATATTCAACTCCATTTATTTCGGCGGTATTCGAACTTAATAATTAAATATTAAATAGTAGATAATTAGTAGTCTTGATGAAGAAGAGAATGGTGATGTTAATGATTATTGTTTAGCCGCAGGTCAGCCCTGATGGCAGAGACCTATGATCAAATGATCAAAAGGAAATTTTCTGTGTTCCTCGCCGCCTTCGTTGGTTTCGTCACTTTCTTATTGTTGTTGTTGTTGTTGTTGTTGTTCTTCTTCTTCTTCTTCTTCTTCTTCTTCTTCTTCTTCTTCTTCTTCTTCTTCTTCTTCTTCGTCTTCCTTTTTTCTCCTCCTGCTCTCCCCCCTCTTTCCTTCTCCTTCTATCATCTTTTCTCATACTTTTCTTCCTTCCTACTACTCTCATTCTCTCGTTCTCTCTTTCTCTTTCTTCCCTCCCTTCTCCTTCTCCTCCTCCTCGTCTTCGTCGTCGTCGTCGCCGTTATTGTTGGTGTTGTTGTTCTTCTTCTTCTTCCTCTTCTTCTTCTTCTTCTTCTTCTTCTTCTTCTTCTTCTTCTTCTTCTTCTTCGTCACCTCCTCCTGCTCCTCTTTTCTTTCCTTCTCCTATCATCTTTTCTCATTTTCTTCCTACTACTCTCCTTCTCCTCTCATTCTCTCTTTCTCTTCTTCCCCTCCCTTCTCCTTCTCCTCCTCCTCTCCCTCCTCCTCGTCTTTGTCGTCGTCGTTATTGTCGTTGTTGTTCTTCTTCTCCTTCTTCCACTTCTTCTTTTTCTTCTTTTCTTCTTTTTCCTCTTACTTTTAATGACTACATGTTCAACAATTCCTTTTCATTTTGAAAGTGTAGTGCTTAACTCACGACCAATCTGGCTGCTATTTCTAAGCCGTTCGAGTCATATCAGACTGACTCCAACGATGCTGCATAAGCATCGTCGTAGATAAATGCCGCAAAAGCTAATCGACATTGAAGTGTCAACATTTACTGCTCGAATCTCGCCTGTTAATGAATGTCACTCATTTAAACGAAAGCCTTAATTTTAGTTTGCCTTTCACCTCTTCATTATGTAAGGTTCATAGTTGATTACTGAATTTTAGTGTAATTTCAGATCTGTATCATTAATAGCTGCGAGCCTTTGTGGATTAATCCCTCCCTCTGTTCTAATTTTAAATACTCTGACCCCCAAACCGCAATTTCTCCTCATAATTCTTTTCCGCGTTTCATCTTGGTCGCCATCACCACTATCATTAATACAAACAACATAACAATCATCATTACCATCTTCTTCTTCTTCTTCTTCTTCTTCTTCTTCTTCTTCTTCTTCTTCTTCTTCTTCTTCTTCTTCTTCTTCTTCTTCTTCTTCTTCTTCTTCTTCTTCTTCTTCTTCTTCTTCTTCTTCTTCTTCTTCTTCTTCTTCTGTTCAGTACATTTCGGTTTGTTTCACCTCCAGATACTATGTTCCCAGAAACATTAAAGCTAATGTGTATATCAATTAACTTCATACAGCTAATAGCCTTTATTGTAACACCTCGCTACTCATTATCACAGCCACCACCATTATAACTAAGACCCTCTTAGTCGTCAAGTCAATTATCATGCATATCTTCATCACCACTATCTTCATTTTCTGGTACTTTGGTATTTCTTAAACTTCTTGTTGAGAATATAATAATTTCTTATTACTAGAACAATTAGAGTATTTATGCCTCTTACCTCATGATTTTCCGTTTATATTTTGTTTTAAGTGTTAATACAATATCCCAATAACAATCATTCTTCATACTTTCTTTTATTTATGCATGCTGTACACTAGTTTATTTCTAAATATTTGTAAATTTGTAAATTTAGTGATGAAACTCTGTCCCAGTGTTATTCTTGTACTTTTATCTAACATTAAATTGGTGATATTTCTTTATTCAGGACTTAGCTGGTAAATTGTTTAAAACTGAACTTCAATTTATCAAGTAAGTCCATGGCCTATCAGTTATAGTGCTTCCTGTTATTTATGCTCTGTTGCGTAGAGCACGGGATAATACGCAATGCAAGCAATGGTCCGTGGCCCATTCATACCGTTTTAGCTGCTTCAAGATTCTGGTTAAAAGTGTTAGCACCAATTAAGGTAGAGATCGGAACAAAGAGTTATCTTGCACAATTCATATTCCAATATGAATAAAATTCACTTGTTTGTACATGCAGCCTGCAGTATATATTTTTTTATTTATCTATGCGATATACCTACTTATTAATGGTGCTAACGTACACATTCTTACTATTTTTAGAGACCATTAGTAGGAACTTCTACATACCAATTAATTCCATTTCTAGATTATTATTTTTTATTTTGAAGTTAATATTAAAAAATTCAAAGCCCTAGTTCGATGCATAATTTGATTTCAGAAAAATCTCACTTGCTGTAATTATCTAATTAAACAAGAAAGGAGTGCTACTTGTAACTCACATTAATTCCAGTTTTCTGGATATAACGTGAGTTACAAGTGAGTTACAAATTGTATCCAGTTTTCTAGTTATCTTATTGTGACGATATATCTACAAGCATGGTGATGTTGTTAGCTAATGCTATTGGGAAATACTCCGATACTCCGCATTAATAATGCACATAAATGATGAAAGCATTACTATATCCATTCGACCCTTTTTTTTTTGCCACGATAATATCATCAGACTTATATGATAGCCTTCAAATATCATAAGCAAACACATAAACAGAAAATATAAGGTTCGCAAACCATGAAAGCGCAAGGAATTTAAAATGGAAGAGGTGGATTTGGTGTGCGAAAATAAGAATGTATCACCATTGACGATTGTGAGTGATGAAAATGAAAATGTTCCAAAATCATAAAGAGCATACCTAAAGCATACCAAAAGGCTTACAATGAAAACGAGGTTTCTTTGTTCGGAAAAAAAAAAACCGTTCTTCTAATACTTGTGCAAGTTACCAGAAATTAAAATATCCAAACATCACTGGAAGCATTTTCAGTAGCCATCTGCTAATACTTCGGAAGTACTTAAAAACCACTGAATCGCAGGAAGAAAACAAAACCAAGAAATAAGAACATTAACATTGCAACATAGCAATTAGATGCAATACAAATATCTCCATACATATCTTGAATCAATGCTGCGTACATGTCGGGCACACAGGAATACTCATGATGATTCGGTATAAAGCCCGCTGCAAAATATTAACAAACACAACAGTAATAAAAATCAATAAAACGATGTTAATTATCATCATCATCATCATCATCATCATCATCATCATCATCATCATCATCATATCATTATCATCATCATCACCATCATCATCATTATTATTATTATTATTATTATTATTATTATTATTATTATTATTATTATTATTATTATTCAACAAAATAAACGGATCTAATTCTTCCATACCTCTTCCCTACTCCCCCTGTCTTGTTGTTGTTGTTGTTGTTGTTGTTGTTCTTCTTCTTCTTCTTCTTCTTAGTTGTATTATTAGTAGTGGCGTTTTTATCATCATCATCAACTGTTGCAGTGGTAGTAGTAATGAATGTTGTTGTAGTAGTAGTAATAGTAGTAGTAGCCGAGGCAACAGCAACGGCGATAGTATTGGTACTGACCATAAATATCACTATATTTGGTATCATGTGATAATGATGCAGTTAAATTTCTTTGCAACTGCTGTTGTTGTTGTTATTATTATTATTATTATCATAATTATAAACCATCTTCTACCTGTTGAAATTGTGCTTGTCAACATTACAGCTGTCACCTGCTGATATCATTCTCATTGTCATGATATCCAATTAAGAAGCAATAACCGATGACACAGCTGTCACATTTCTGTCAAAATAATTTTAATGAATGTATTAAGTGTGGTAATAGAAATATCAGTTTATCATTTTATACATGCTTGTCTTATAATATCCTATTGCTGTTGGTTTTAGTTGTCTTATTTACTTATTTCCTTTTCTTAAATACGAAGAGAGTTCAATTTCTCGTCTTCTCTCGTTGATGAGGAAAGTACATGGGTAATTATAATTTCTCTTGTATCTCACAAGTGAACTCGTGTAGCCGAAGGGTTAAAGTCTTAGGCCTGTGAGAAAAATGTCGTGGGCTGAAGTACTCAATAGCGTAGTGTCCAAAAACGACTTTTCATTTCATACTACTTTCAGTCCACGCAATTGAAAATTACTACCTGCCCATTTTATCCTGAATGTACAACTAGATCAATGTGGAAGGTATCGAGAGGGATCTATGCCTGGCCGCAACAATACAGGTTCATAAAACAATTAGCAGAACATGACAGGTATTGTCAAATCACATGCGCACATGAGTAGTACTTGGCGATATGTTTCTTTCCTATCAATCAAGAACACGGCGCATTGCACACGAGACACTTTTTCATTTATAGATTTCCGACATGTCTATGGTTTTCGTAGGTATATGAAACTTCATACATCCTTTATCTTTTATCTTTTATCATACTAGGGTACTGCCTTGAAGAGATTTCAGTCAAACGAATTGACTCCCGTACCTTTTATAAGTCTGGTACTTATTGTATTGGTTTCACTTGCAGAACCTACGGAGACGTAAACAAACCAACACTGGTTGTCAAACAGTTGCGGGAGAGAAACACAGACACATGCACACACACACACACACACACACACACACACACACACACACACACACAC
>NC_068985.1:47393019-47395494 GCF_001194135.2 Octopus bimaculoides
ATATATATATATATATATAATCAGATATATACTATAAGCCCAGTGACTCCAAGCCATATCTACCGTTTAATACATGCCACCCCAGTAACACCAGAATGAATATCCCCTTCAACCTAGCTAAAAGGTCTGTATTGTAATTTCTAATGCAAGTACCAGGGACACACGACTACATGAACTAAAGGGTACACTCATCACCAGGAACTACCCACATTCACTAACTGACATATGCTTTCAACGTGCCCTACAACTCAGCATCCACGAACTCAGATATCCCAAATTAAAGACGGATTTACAACCAAAAGCTCTACCATACATCTCCACACACAATCCTTTTAACATTGAAGCCTTCGACACCATCCTTCAAAACATTCTCCTGCTAAAAAGGGACCAGAAAATGAACTTAATCCTCCAAAAACTCACCATCATAAAAGCAAGAGAGAGCCCAAATCTATGAAAAGTCTCCTATCACAAGCCCGAATACGCTCAACAAAAACACTGAAGCCGTCAGTAAAAACATACAGAAGACCCAACTGTGGGATATGCGTCAATATAATTCAGGGATCAGAGTTCTCCTTCAAAGCAGCTTCAAACGTACTTCGGAGAACCTGATATACGCACTAACCTGCTCTGGGTGTCAAGAGCAATACATAGGCCAAACAAAGAACAATGTACGTCACAGGATGACTCTGCACAGATCCCAGATCAAAATTCCGAAAAAGCAGAAAAATAGCATTCAGCCAACACATCGACATTTGCGCCAATAACAAAAGTCCAAACTTCATAATTTCCCCCTCCGTTAATTCAGGGACGATACAACCTGTAAGCTACAAATTAGTAAAGAGTCGATCTTTATCACAAAATATAGACCCCCCGCCCACTTTTGAACGCATCTACAACAAATGACATATCCATCACGACCTTAGAATAACACGCAAATATAAAAAATGATGCGTTCAAAAGAGATACCCAAGAATTCATTAAAAACCATCCCAATCACTACTATAAACCACAACGACTACTTTTAGGTCACTTGTCCATTTAACATCCTGCTACTATCAAACCACTCCCGCATTCTTTAATATTATTCTTTCTCTTCTTCTCCTTCTTCTCCTTCGTCTTCTTCCTCTCTGCGACCTCCTTTCTTACTTTACTACTACTGTTGTTTAGAATAACACCTACGCAAATATTAAAAACAATACATTCAAAAGAGATATCTCAAGAATTCAATAACTATCACCATCCACAACAAATCACTTGACCATTTAACATCCTACTATTATCATAACACTACCGCAGTGTTCTTGTTGTTGTTGTTGTTGTTGTTGTTGTTGTTGTTGTTGTTGTTCTTCTTCTTCTTCTTCTTCTTCTTCTTCTTCTTCTTCTTCTTCTTCTTCTTCTTCTTCTTCTTCTTCGTCGTCGTCGTCTTCTTCTTCTTCTTCTTCTTCTTCTTCTTCTTCTTCTTCGTCGTCGTCGTCGTCGTCTTCTTCTTCTTCTTCTTCTTCTTCTTCTTCTTCTTCTTCTTCTTCTTCTTCTTCTTCTTCTACCAAGAATTCACTACGACCTCGAACACACAAGAGTAAACAAGAGAGACAGAGACAGGTAGAAACAAGGAAAATGCCCCTTGCAGATATTCTTTTAAAATATGGAAATATTCGTTTAAAAAACTTTTCATTTAATTTTTCCAAAATTTAATTGTGCCTATTTGGTGTCATAGAAGAGACTTATACACGTAAACATGCTTCATTTTCTTCTTCCCTCTCTCTTAAGAAGATGCATAGCTAGTTTCCATTTCTTTGAAAATTACAGACGGATAAATGGAATGTATATTGTGTAGCAGAGATGCAGTTCGTTGTGAACCAGATGTATTACACTTATAGCTGATTTATATATTTGGACCTTAATATTTTAGTTCATGTCATTGCAAATTGCCTGTTTATGGAATTTATAGAGACTTCGAGCTGTTTCTAATATTATGCATTCTCTCCATAATATAAGTTGATATATCCATCATACGTTATATAGCAATTAATAAATTAATCTCGATAGCGTATTCCGGTTCATATACGGAAGAAATACCCCACAATATTTTTGTAATTCATTGCCAGGAGATACATCTGAAGTATTACGTAAAGAGTTACCTTGCTTTACATCTGCCTAATACGGAGAGAAGAAGCCGGTATCATGTCATAAGCAATATCCTACAAGAGGCGGTCGAAAAAGCCAGCTTCTATATATGGCTGAAGCGGGAAGACCAAAGTCATAACATGCCTAGGTGAGACAGGCTGACACTGAAGTGGCTTCGCGCCCTCCATTGTCAGTTAAAGTTTAGACAGTGTCATGTGACAACTTGCTGGGGCTGCCTACTGGACCCCTAGCAGCGGGAAATTTAGACAGTGTCACATGACAACTTGCTGGGGCAGCCTGCTGGAGCCTAGCAGCAGGTATAAAAAGGGGAATTTGACATGACAATCAGTC
>NC_068985.1:47395504-47396298 GCF_001194135.2 Octopus bimaculoides
AGGTATGTCAGAAGAAAGTAATTCAACAACGCCGGTTGATGAACCGTAAGACGTGTGGCCAGACCCTCCTGGAAAATAACCATATTGAGGGACATTCCACAGTTGAATTAGAACAGTCACAAACAGTGAAAGAAGACATGCACCCAACACCAGAGCTGAAGACACCTCCGAAAGGGGGTGACCCCACCACGTCAAAACGGTAGACGAGTAGGGGCCGAAACCGGACGTGGTTCCTCCTGATGATGTCTTGAGCAAACTGGATCCTATAAAGGAGCCCTTGTGGTAGCAGACCACGAAACATGGTTGAAATTCCCCGCACAGGTTTGGCTGTGTGGTAAGCAGTTTGCTTCCCAACCACGTGGTTCTGAGTTCAGTCCCACTGTGTGGTACCTTGAGGAAGTGTCTCCTACTATTGACTTGGACCGACCAAAGCCCTGTGATTGCATTTAGCAGACAAAAACTGAAAGAAGCCTGTCATATATATATATATATATATATATATATATAACGTTGACCACTAACGTGGACATTCAATGTGCTAGAAATAGATCACATCTTGTGTCTATGAAGACCTAAATCGTTCTCAAAATGAAATTTAGCGGAATACCAAAGCGTAAGCGGGCAAGACATTTAAAATTACCGAAAAAAATCATTATTAAACAGGGTTTCAAAATTAACAAATTTACCGACTGTCTGTTTCTCTTCAGCCTGATTCGTAATGTAACCAAAATCCACAGAACCCTATACAAAGTTAGGCTGAAGAGAAACAGACAGTCGGTAAGATTGTTAATTTT
>NC_068985.1:47397136-47397984 GCF_001194135.2 Octopus bimaculoides
CCACCACTGCTTGACAACCGGCTTTGGTGTGTTTATATCACACGTTTCGGCCAAAAAACACCGATAGAATTAGCAATAGACTTAACAAAAATTAAATACTGGGGTCGATTCATTCGGCTAAAGAAAAAAAAAAATTCTTCTTAGTCGTGCCCCGGTTTAATGAAACAGGTAAAAGATAACAGTTCTACATATTCCAGTTTAAGACGTTTTTTGGGGGTTTTTTTTCTGCACAGGAGTCAAATTTCCAACGCACTAACAGTCATATAAGCGAACAACAGTTCCTTCTGTTCACCCCTCTGACTGAAGAGGAACAATGGTTAGTTCCTCTTAGTTTGTGTCTTACAGATAGATGGATTTTTAAAACGTGTCCCAGAGACTCGATTCGTGGATTCGTAAGTGTAACATACCTATAACCGTGGTCAACATTTGTCATTGAGTTTTTCTTTATGCGTCTATGTCTTTTTCACATGTACGTGTTTATGGAAACTATTTATGAGTGATAGCAACTTATAAAAATATTATCTCTCTCACACTCTCTTTCTTTGCTATATGATCTACTATTTATATCAGGATATATATTATTTTGAGTATTGAATGTATACATTCATCCCGAAATCGCAAGAAAGACATCTTTTATGTTTTTGCATTCTGTTAATAAATGAAAAGAACACTCCATGATTATTTATTAATAACAAAGTTATAAATAATTCATTACATTCACGCATAAGTATGGGAAATTGAGCGAATCAACACCTTCCTTTACATCTAAATCATATGGAGAGAAAAAAACCCAACGCCTTGCTAGATGTCTGCCTACTATATATACATATATATATATACATATATAT
>NC_068985.1:47398586-47399901 GCF_001194135.2 Octopus bimaculoides
AGAGAGAGAGAGAGAGAGAGAGAGAGAGAGAGAGAGAGAGAGAGAGAGAGACATATATGTATATATGCGAATATATTTGGAAGTGGTTACACATATACGAGGATACATGTGTGTGTCTGTGTGTATCTGCGTGTGTGGTACAAAAGTAAAGAGCAGAATGGGAAAATAGTTTTCAGTTTCATAGATTTTATGCTATTTATTACTCTAACGTCTGGCATCACTTATCTATTTATTCGAATTCCACGTTTTCCATCATTAGAAACGACATGAATTGCGTAATCGATGATATCTTCTCATGAAGTGGATAATATCTCATGACGTGTGCTCAAGTTCAATGATATCTCAGTGAAAATGAACACCAGATGTTTGGAACCGAGTTAAAAGCTAAAGTGTTGAAAATTAATGAAAAAGAAAGAATCACAGACGCAGTATAACTCAGTAGTAAGAATACTATCAAAAACCGTTAAGATGGATCATTTAGGAAACCATATAATTGCAGAGGGGAGAACAAAAAATGCATCGCGAAGACTAATAGATGATTTGATTACCGATTTGTATAAAGGAATAAACAGTTTTGCCTTGTCCGGAGTATTCATCTTTGAGGAGAACAAATCAGGTGGAAACATCCTGTCTGGCGATTCACTGGCTTTCTGAGCAAAGGCTTGTCTATTCAACAAGAAAGTGTCTTTGAGAAATTTCTCTCAGACAAAATATTGGAGCTAGTGCTAAACTATATTTGTAAACATATAAATTTTATAAACGACGGTATGATAATAAATATTTTAACGAAAGTGCCTCATGTATCTTAATGAGATGGGTGGACCTGGTGTTCGGTAACAACATCATGACTATTAGGGTGAAAGTGTCTGAATTGCAGTTTTACGTTACCAAGTTCCCCGATACCAGATTTGTATCTTTGTGTATATAACATTGCATCTATATGGCTAAATCAAGGCTTGACCACGTGAAAACTTACAAGTAAACATGTCTTAATAACAGCTCTAACACTTGGGTATTTGATTTCCGTACTTTTTCCTGTAAACGAAACCACCAAAGATATTTGTAGAAGGGAAAATTATCAACATTGAATTATGATGTGAATTGTTCTGCAAGTCGAATTCCATGTCACTACGAAACTGATCTCTCTCTCTGTCTTTATCTGCCTATCTGTCTGTTTTTCTCTCTCTCTCCCACCTTTCTCTCTCCCTCTATTTCTTTCTCACACACACTCTATAAGTACCCTGTTATGTATGTGTGTATGTGTATATATATAACCAAAACTGTCCGACGAACGGCAACGTGAAACTCTGAGTAA
>NC_068985.1:47400055-47404549 GCF_001194135.2 Octopus bimaculoides
TATATATATATATATATATATATATGTATGTATGTATGTATATATATATAACCAAAACTGTCCGACGAACGGCAACGTGAAACTCTGAGTAACATTTCTTGTGATGTCTTTGCAACTTTATTCATAAGGTATATATATGTATGTGTATATGTATGCATTCATTTATGCATTCATTTATGTATAGATGCATGTGTAAACAGCCGTCTATCTCTGTATCTGTGTATATGTATGTATGTATCAAAGTAATATCTGTTTTACAACTATTTATGACATAAATACATAATATGTACATACATACATATATATATATTTATATACACACCCGTACAAACATACTTATACAGAAGCCAGGCTCTAGCAGCCAATGGACACCTTTTCAAGGACACATTGATATCGAGTGGACTGCCTAAAAGGAACTGTTTTGGGGCTGCTGCAATGTTGTGGCGTCCCACTCAGATACCCCATCAGGTAGCCAATCCTCCTAGCTATACCGACGACACAAAAAGAACACAAGCAGTCAAGTACCTTCTTAATGCTAATATTCTATTGAGAGACCTAGATACCATATTCGAATGCGCCGAAGAAATTAATATGCACTGTGTTGCAGGTAAATTCCAGGCCGTCCACCATCAGACAGTATGTGCTAAGACAACGTAAGAAAGATACTTCGAACTGACAGGAGCAACAGCGCTTGTGATTAAACGCAGTGCGTGACCTGGGAATTCATATAAGTAACGATGTTTCGTTTCATGTATATATCACCAAGATGATGGTGATGTGTAGACGAACGGTTCGATTGATTTTGAGAACTTTTAAAACAAGGAAGAAGGAAACAATCCTGGTATTATGGAGGGCATTTTCCCGCAGCCATCTGGACAACATTCACCTATGGTCACCCAAGTGCATCGATTTTATGGCAAAATTCAAGGAGGTTCAGTAGCGATATACAAAGAAGAATGCATCAGTGAAACACATGAGTAACTGAAACAGACTGAAAGAATTACCGTCCTACTCACTGGAGTGAATATAGAAGAGATATGCTGTGATATACATACGGAAGGTTGGAGAGGAGCTGGCATGAAATTGTAACATCGAGAGTTGTACCAGCACGCCACTGCACTGCATCAAAGTCTCACCTATTCTGGATCATGTACTGCAATAGCTTGGTCTTCAAAGGCTCACAGCTTTTGATGTCTTGCAAAAAAAAAAGAAAAAAAAAAGTGCGAGATGTACATTTACTGGGTGGAGTGTAGATATTTTAAAGAAGGATCGCACACACACACACACACAGACACGCGCGCGCGTATATATATACATACACATACACGCGTGTGTATATATATATATATATATATATATATATATATATACACACACACGTATATATATAAATATATATATGTGTGTGTGTGTGGTGTATGTGTGTCTGTCTGTCTGTCTGTGTGTGTATTATGATGTACATAGGAAATGGTAGTTTTAAATTAGGTTACTTTTATGTTCAAACTTGTTATTTTCTTTTGGACTGTACAATTATTTTACTGCGGTCTCGTAAACCATTTAGTCTTCTAGAATTATACGTACCTGTTTACCATGATTATATTCCGTTACAACAGACATATTTTCAAAACCTTATTAGGTAAAACCACTGCGTATATCCAGAACTCAATTTATTACTCTGTCCTTTGTACTTTCCTTTTGAAAATAAGAGAGTGATTTCAAAGACAGAAATGACTACTATTTCTAACAAGACCTACGACAGCACAGATACACCACCATTTCATTTTTTTTTAGGACATTCATGCTAGTGATGATCCTGAAAGGGGTAGGCATCTAATCAAAGACAATCCGATCATAACTGTCCCCTCTTGTAGGAAATGTACTGTATGCATGAATAAATTATCTAATATAAAATTGCCCTTTTGGAGGTAACTTGTGAACCCGGAGGTACCTCGAGGAAATGTAGGTTTTATTTGTAGCAGGTTCATCAATAGAATACAGGTACTATCCGTGGAATGCTCGTTAGGTCTATATTATAATACAGGTGTAAGATGGTGCAAGTCATTTATCATATATTAGTTATATTTTACTGATTTGAAATCTATTCGAAATCGACATGCTTTCGAATTTGATAAAAGGAAAGATCAGTCAAATACTAGGATACATCCAATTCTTCACAAATGTATATTCTTCTGCCAGTCTTAGAAATCAATATTGAATTTGGGAGCGTTATGAAGAGTGCTGGGGAAGAAATATGAGCTGTGTTTTAAGAAGACACTTTGGTTACCAGGTTTGTGAATTTCGAAATTGTGAATGACAGCAATGAATGTTGTCTGTGTAACTTTCCCTGCTGAAATAACATGCTTAACACACCCCCATTCAATATATCAATAACGCGGAAATTTATGACAGGTAGGTGGAGGGGAGGTCAATGGCGGGGTGGCTATTGAAACAGCAAGGATAATATATATATATATATGTGTGTGTGTGTGTGTGTGTGTGAATACTTATATATAGATAGGTGTAGATATAGACACTATCTTTATATCTATATACAATTTATATATGTATATTATATATGTGTGAGTGTGTGTGTGTGTGTGTGTGTGTGTGTGTGTGCTACTACTACTACTACTACTACTACTACTACTACTCTCATCATCACCGTTAGTCCACTTCATCACATCATCATCACATCATCATCATCATCATCATCATCATCATCATCATCATCATCATAATGTATACTAATGCCATTATACGGAAGCTGTAAAAAATAAGAGCAACAACTAAGAGGAGAGGAAGTAGATGAAAAGGAGAAGAAGGTGAGAGAAGAGAAAGGAAAGCGAAGAAGAAGAAGAAGAAGAAGAAGAAGAAGAAGAAGAAGAAGAAGAGGAAGAAGAAGAAGAAGAAGAAGAAGAAGGAGGAGGAGGAGGAGGAGGAGGAGAAGAAGAAGAATAGGAGGAATGAGAGCGTTTGAAGAAAAAAATAAAAAGAAGCAGAGAGAAAATTAACTGTATTAGGTTTATAAAGAGGATCTTAAAGGAAATCTAAGGTAAGAAGAGAAGTTCAGTTGCCGGAAGGGAGAGAAAAGGAGAGAGAGAGAGAAAGACAGTGAGAGAGAAATGTGAAAGAGTATATGTGAGAAAGGAAAGAAATGAAAATCTCTTAGGAAGGTAACGAGAGAAAAAATAATGAGAGGAGAGGGGAAATGAGAGAGAGTGAGAGAGAGAGAGAGAAAGACACAGAGAGAGAAATGTAGAAGGATTGAACCTTTAGATTCATTTGTTTAAAGCTAATGAGAAAGAAACAGTTATAGGAGGACTAAAGAAAGTGTAAATGAAGGTAGGAAGATAGAGAGGTAAGACGTAATAATGTTGCAGTCAATATAAAAATAGTGCAACAAAAATACAAATAAAGAAAGAAGTGAAAGAATTAAAGATAAAATCAGAAAATGGAAAGAGAAAAAAATCTGAAAAAGTAAAACGAAGAAAAAAAAACAACAAAAAAACTAATGGATGCAAAATGTCCACCCCACCCCATTACTAAAAATTATAACACCAAAAACAGAAAAACAAACATAAATAAGATATGCAACAATTACGAAAGCAATATTAATAATAATCTTTGTTTAACAAAAATCAAATCTCAAATGAGAAATTAAGTGATAACACACGTTCACATTCAAGTGTCTAAATATATTTTAGAGATGATGGTGGTAGTTGGCCATAATGATGATGATGATGACGATGAGGAGGAGGAGGAGGAGGAGGAGGAGGGGGAGGTGGGGAGGAGAAGGAATAATAAGGCCGTAGGAGAATCGTTATTTCAATGAAGGTATGAAGAACAATGAAGACAGTAATAGTAGTAACTTTAGCAGCAGCAGTAATAGTAGTAGCTAGTAGTAGTAGTGGTAGTAGTAGTAGTAGTTGTGGTAGTAGTAGTAGTAGTAGTAGTAGTAGTAGAAGAAGAAGAAGAAGAAGAAGAAGAAGAAGAAGAAGAAGAAGAAGAAGAAGAAAAGCAACAAACTAATGAGAAAAAGAACAAGAAATAGCAAAAAGAAGAAAGGAAACAAATACGAAGAAAAATAGAAAATACAGAAGATGTGATGGAGAATACTGACGATGATGATGATTTCAATTTTTGACACAAGGCCAGCAATTTCGGATTGGGGTGTAAGTCGATTGCATCGATCCAAGTACTCAACTGGTACTTATATTATTCACTCCGAATGGTTGAAAGGCAAAGTTACATCAAAATATCTACGACCTCAATGCGGTATGGGGGGGGGGAGCAGTAAGGCAGATATTCCTCTTCAATTAACATAATTTTTTTAAACTAAACACTTTCAAATTTCTAATACTGGTAGAATATGTCACATAGAACAGAACTTATTCTTAACGTTTTTGACAAAATTTTGTATTTTAGAAGCGGTATTTCGTCTGTCTTTACGTTGTGAGTTCAAATTCCGCTGAGGTTGACTTTGCCTTTCATCCA
>NC_068985.1:47404607-47407771 GCF_001194135.2 Octopus bimaculoides
GAATATAATTCTAAAATGAATTTCTTCTTTCCAAGGCGGTGAGCTGGCAGAAAAGTTAGCACGCCGGACGAAATGCTTAGCGATAATTCGTCTTTCTTTACGTTTTGAATTCAAACTTCGCCGAGGTCGACTTTGGCGTACATATAATGTAATTAATTTTTTTAAACTAAACACTTTCAAATTTCTAATACTGGTAGAATATGTCACATAGAACAGAACTTATTCTTAACGTTTTTGACAAAATTTTGTATTTTAGAAGCGGTATTTCGTCTGTCTTTACGTTGTGAGTTCAAATTCCGCTGAGGTTGACTTTGCCTTTCATCCATTTCGGATCTATTCAATTAGACGAACAGATTATTTAATTAATTTTTTTAACTAAAAATGTTCAAACTTCCGATACTGGTAGAATGCGTTACATAGAACAGGGTTTACTCTAAACGTTCTTGACAAAATTTTGTATTTTAGAAGTTATTCTGTCAGAAGTTACAGAGTGACACTGGACAAACTGGTGTTTGATAAGTGCCAGTATACGAAACTCTCAGCTTTTGACTTGCTCTCTAATTTCTGCTGAATGTATGTATACATATTACATATATATGTAAAATAATCTGATCACGCTATCAAACCAATGAAAGAGCTTCTACCTTTAATTTTTTGCGTGGAATCAAATACCTTGACCTTCTAATATGCTGCAAATCCCTTATTTTCGTTCGGAAAAAATGAGGTGGGGGGTTCCCCCCAATCCCGGAACCATTAGAAAATTTTCTTTTTCGTTGAATGAATTCCTGTGGCCTCCTAATAGTGCAATATTAGGTTACTTAGTGGTAACTGATGGCTTTGGATCTTATTGTTTGTAACTTTTGGTGAGCCATGGTGCAACCAAGAACATGGTAAAAAGCCATGCCATTAATTCGGTGTGGATGGGTAATATCAGATAATTTAATCAGAACATATTTAAATTAGACAAGAAAAAAATTGAAATATTATCATCATTTACATGAAAAAAATGAAATATATTTAAATTCAACATGAAGAAAATTGAAATATTATTTTTCAGTATTTTATAAGTTAAAATCTTAAAATATTAATTGACACATTATTAATTATCTTATAACAGCAATGCCTGGAAAAATCATGGATTACATGGAAAAAGGCGAGCATGCAAAGTCATATTCTTAAGATTATAAACATGGAGATGTACAGGACAAGTTATTACACCTGGAAAAGTATAGGACACACTTTTACTTCTAGTAAAGAATAAGAAACATTTTACTTAAACTATTGCAGCTAAAATTAAAATTTGAATATTAAAACTTATTTTATTATAGTTTACAAATAACACTATACTTATTTAAGTAGAATTTGGATAATTTACTACCTTTAATACAGAAAAAATGACTAATTAGACGAACTTACAAATTAGCTGAACAGTTTTGTACAATAAATTTATAAGATGAGTACTGTAAAGAGTGATAGATAAGAACTGGCATTCTTTGCTGCAATATTTTAAGTAAAACGTTTCTTATTCTTTACTTTACTAGAAGTAATTGCTTGTCCTATACTTTTACAGGTGTAATACATTGTCCTGTATTTTGCAATGTTTATGATCTTAAGAATATCACTTTCTAAGCTCGCATTTTTCTATGCAATGATTTTATGGCATCAATGTGGTAACGAAGAAATGCTTGTGACGGCATGTTGTTTTTGTAGTATTACAGTTAAGTTCGTAAGTACATGAGGTATGTCGAAGAAAGGTACGCGCAGTTTGTTGTTACGGAAGTTGTGAAATGTTTTTATTGTTTCTGTATAGTTGTTATGGTTGTAAAATATTGTGATGTTACGTTGTTGTTATGGGAATGGAGGAAGAAATCTAAACCTAGCTTTTCTTCATTAAAATCTTACTAGAGTAATGAACACTTGAAAGAAAATAATAAGGTGCAAAGGAATATATGAACTTACAGTACAAACTGCTGCAAAACATTATAAGAATGAACTTCAAAAAGAACTAGCGTAATGGAATTTTCAACTGCACTAAATGAAAATTTATAGAAAAGGAATATAGCAATGTACTTAAAGAAGATGGAAACGGAATATACAGAATGCTCCCCAAGAAGATAAACGGAAAAGAATGCACTGAAAGAAGAAGAACAGTAAAGGGATAAGGGAATGCCCCGAAGGAAGACGTACAGAAGAAACAAAGAATATAGGAATGCACTTAGAGAAGAAGAACGGCAAAAGGAATATGGGAATGCATTGTAATGAGAGCTTTGGCAATGGAATGTAAGAATGACAAAGTGTTATAGTAACGTACAACATGAAGAAATACGGCAATAAAATTTGGAAATGCACTAAAAGAAGAGTTACAAGTTAAACAGCAACTACTCTAAGAAGTTATAATCGTAACAAAAAAAGTCACAAAATGGAAATTCAAATTACTGTGATGAACAATAACGATGAAATAGGATTAACTTAAGCACAACGTACTATACGATAATATGCAACCTTGGGATATTATATAGCGAAGAAGAAGGAAGAACTAACGTAAGTGAGGGAATCTCTACAGGACCATAATTAGAGATGGAATTACTATGTTTCCTATTCAATATATTGACCAGATCTCTCTCAATTTAAATCCGACTATTTTTAAAGGAAATCAAAACATGGGTAACGTTTTCTTTGACATGTTTCTACTAACTACAGCAGGGTCTGAGTGTTAATAGTTTGTATCTTACATCTCCCTTAACAGTACTGAACTGGATTTCAACAACAACGAGGACAGACAGTTACGATGCAAGAATCACCATCACTGCCACTAATCGAGTTCTGTTATCTGAAAAAACAGATAGGATGGCCAAAGGTGGAACGCTTTGATCAAAAACAATATCAATCACATTTCAATACTGACGTCAGTGGTGGATAGCTACCTGATACCGTGATCAGTCAATTAGAGAGGCAGTTTTATATGGTGTGTGAAGTATTATTGAAACATCAAGAGACAAAATGACGTATACGTCTTCGATACTAGTGTGCTGATTATAAATTATAAAAAACACGCAAGCACACGCACATAAACATGCTAGTATATATGTTTACATTAGTACATACACAACACACACACACACACGTGTGTGTATATATGTTTATATATATATATATATATATAT
>NC_068985.1:47409211-47410274 GCF_001194135.2 Octopus bimaculoides
TACAGGTGTATTCAAAAGTCGCCCCGTATGAGAACAAACTATTTTTTATAAGAAATGTTTTTTTTATTTATTTAACTGCTTCTTATAAGAAAATAAATTTTTCCTACGTATGGTGACATTTGAATCACCCTGTGAATAGGGTGATCTCTGAAAGTGGTGTCAGAAATAGCCGGTAGGCTTATTAAAAATGAATTATTACCGACATAATCAGTATTATTGCCTAAAGTTAATCTTTGATATTATATAAAACGTTAGCAGTGAGGTTTCACTGGCACGCATTTATCGGCGCTTCCCCCTAATGATGTCCAGTAGACCGAAATCACGTAATACAAGAATTTTGGTGTCCATGACAGACGATTTTCGTCTGCTATGATATACATGTGTACGCCGACATGAGAGGAACTTTCAAAGCTAGTAACACATTATTTGGTGTTACAAAAAGTTCTCTCTCTTATATTGGATAGTCATTATTTCTCAACGAATCTTTAACAACATTTCTCAGAGCTATAACTATTGAAACACACATTAATGGACGAAAAAGAAAAATAATTATCTGAGAGTATGGGATATTCCATCATCGGAGTTAAATAGGGAAAATGAGAAGGGTATAGATTAATGGATTGATGACATAGAGGACAGGAGTAAAGGAATAAGGAGATGAAGAAAAAGAAGAAAAAACAAGCATTAAAGTTCACAGTTCAGCTTTCCGATCGTGTAGAAGTAAGTCCAAAAGTTCCTAGGTGCACTCCTACGTAAATCCATTGTGTGTGTATGCGTGAGGTTTGGTGTACATACATAAACGTCACTCTAAATCTAGACGGAATGACTTCGTTTGTGATACATCTACTCACCCTGTAAGAATAGAAATCAAATGCATACACACTCAGGCACAGACACACACGTATATATGTGTATATACGTACATATATATATATACACATATGTACAAATATTTACGTACAAATAAACATATATACATATACACACATATATAAATATAAATACAAATATATATATATGTGTATATGTGTGTATATATATATATATATATATATATATATAT
>NC_068985.1:47410347-47413609 GCF_001194135.2 Octopus bimaculoides
AGAGAGAGAGAGAGAGAGAGAGAGAGAGAGAGAGATAGATAGATAGATAGATAGATAGATAGATAGATAGATAGACAGACAGACAGGCAGACACACAAACAGACAGACAGACAGACACACAAGCAGATAGATAGATAGGTTGGGGAGATTTGTGTATTTGCGCTAAAGAAGATGAAGTCTCTGCTAATTTTCTATCTGCTAATTTTCTATCTGCTAATTTTCTACCACATTGCCTCTCAGACGATTACTCTTTTATTCATAGACTATTAGATCTACACACTTTTTGGTTGCTGATATGAGCATTTACGTTTAAATTTGGTAAAATGCTACGTTTTGCTTACAGACCTAGTGCAGAAGTTTGTAGTTCATGCGTAATTTGGTTTAACTTTTCATCTGTAAAACTAAAGTATTAATTCAAACACGTAGAAAAATGCACGCATAGATTCACGCATCGACACAAATATACATATGCAGATATCCAGCATCACACATGCAAATACCCACATGCATACGTATTATCAACAATAGCACTAATACGGATGTTAACAATGACGTACAGTTAGGCATATGTTTACACTCACACACACAGTACCACACATACAAAGGAACGTTCGCACACGCACACGATCCCACCTATAGATGCGCACAAATCATTATAAGTGCGCGCAGACAAACACACACACACACACACACACATATATCCTGATTGATATTTCCATAAATTTTATCGACATGTCATTAATTAAAAATAAGAATTTTAGTTGCAAAATTGACAGAGCGATTGACCAAATCCTTTATGATAATTAATTAGCATCATTAAATTTCTGGATTCATATCCAACCAAGTTCAACATTTTCTTTCTTTGTCAAGGGTCAGCAATATAAATACTAGTAAACTACTAGTTGCTGTGATCCACGATACATTCCCAATAATATGTCACCTTTGGCATTTCTCATAAATGGGTAATTAAGTGTAATGATCACAATGTTAGTATTAAACACTGAGCTTTTTCACTGCTTGAGTTATATACATTTCTTTCTCTTCTAAAATGACGTATTGGCTGAACGATTAGATTGTCGGATGGATTCCTTCCCACCCTCCAAGTTCAAATCTTACCAAGGGCAGCTTTGTCTTTTATTACTCGGGATCGATTTATAAGCTGCCAGTTGTGTGCTGAAGACTATGCTTCTTCATTTTTTTCTTTCGTTTTGTCTTTCACTCTTTCAAGAAAGCTTCATCAGTGATCAAACTTGGAAAAGGCTAGTATGCGACAGTTTTTAAACGCCTAAGACACGCCATATGTAAAAAGAAAACTATTATATTTCTATCAGCTTCTGAGAACTCATGCAAAGACAAGATATTTTCTTGTGGTTGTATTAATTGTAGTGGTATTAATGGTGATGATGGTTATGATGATGATGAACATGATCATGGTCGTGTTGAAACGAATGGCCATTACAACCATGTGTTTCTACGTATAATATCATTCTGTGATACATTGGGCAAAGCTCTCCTTGTGTAGCTTTGTGAATCTATCTTTTTTTGTGGGAAAGTATGTAAACATTATATATGTGCGTATGTATGCATGTATGTATATAAAAACACTTCTGTGTGCGCGCGCGTATGTGCTAAAATAGGATTGTTCCATTTAACATGCTTGAGAATAACTACGGAACATCTACGAGTGGTGTAATTCTATACCGAGAGTCTAATTTCTTGTGATGATCAAGTAGGTAGGGATTTCACACTCAGCCTACGATCGCAAGGTCGCGAGTTTGTTTCACAGCAGCAGGTTGGGACCATCCTTGTTCTTAAGCGCAGTTTCCTCTAATTGTAAAGAGTCAGTCCACTCCTGCATCTTTTTAAACATTTCCTTTCCTCTGTAGCCTGCATCAATTTCTTCAGTCAATAATTCCTGAAGTCGCTTTTTGTATGTTGTCTGATTGTTTTGCAGAAAACAGACTACAAAAGGTGATGTTTCATGTTCGTCTTCATCGTTTTCTATTTCTCTAGCATTTGCTACGTCTTCTTCGAGATTCTTCCATCAAGCTCTTGCTGGCTTGCAGTTTTTGCTTTTCGTATGAAGCTTTTATTTTCTTGGTCAGCAAATTGTGTGTCCTCATCGAACTCTTCAAGTTGATTCGAAATTTCCTTGTCGATAGTTTTTCTATAAATGTCTCACACGAGAGGCCTTGATGCATTGAATTTTCATTGAGATATGCAGAATCTTTTTCTATCTGATTTTATTGAACACGGTATTTGCCCGCATCAAGTGCTGGTCACTACCTGTGTTCAATGGCGCTACTACTGAGACGTCCAAGATGTAGTCAATTTCATTTTTGTGTTAAGCACTTGGGGATTTCCAGGTTCATCTTATTCCGGGTTAATTCCTGCATTGGCTGTTCCAGATGTAAAATTTTTATTATCTTTGCCATGGTAACTGAACATTTTGTTTCTCGTTCCTTTCTCTTCCTGTCGTACTTTCCCAAACTTTAGATTGAAATCTTCCATCAGTATGCTATAAGTAGATTTGTACGTCGGCGCTTTCTTTACCTCTTGATAGAATTCTTTCTCTCCGTCATCTTCGTTCGTATTTGTGGGAGCATAGGTCTGATTATCAATTCAAGGTGACATTTCTTGAGAGACGAATTTTTAGCAGTCCGATACGCGAGGAAGGCATTTGTCACGAAATAATTTTCGAAGCCTATTTTTGCTTATAATAAATCCCATCTATCTGTTGCTCTCATAAGTTCTGCTTTTCCCAGTCTCATGAGACTTACATCTGTCCATCTCTCATTTATCTATTTCCTTCGAAGTGTTTCGCAGAGCCCTAGCACAGCGCTTTTGATTTTCTCTTTCTCTTTCATTAGATGGATCATTCCAGTTCTCCCCGTCAAAAAAGTGCAGTTGTAGGTACATATAGCAAGAGTTGTTATTCGATTTCTTGGCGGTCTATTGTTATTTGAGATCCATAGCAGTCTCTAGTCGCTCGAATTTCGCTCAGCTGCCATGGAGCGGTCCGATTAACTTGCAGTATACTGAGAGTCATATTCTCGCATTGCTTTAGCTTGTAAGCTGAAGCCACCCCACTGGGTAGACGAGCAGCCCATTTTCTTACCTCTTCGCTTTAGCTAGCTTCCCTCCGTTGTACGGGACTACTATTGCTACTGCTGCTCCACTATGAGGTACTGAAGTAGTATTTCGCAATAAATCTTAATGTCTATCTGTCTGTCTGTCTGTCTATCTAACTCCATATGTATAT
>NC_068985.1:47413893-47414240 GCF_001194135.2 Octopus bimaculoides
ATCATTTAAAAATGTTTTTGTTGAATAAAATTTGCTGAAAACATTCCGCAATAATTATGCACCAATCCAATATATCATATTATATTATTATTATTATTATTATTATTATTATTATTATTATTATTATTATTATTATTATTATTATTATTATTATTATTATTATTATTATATTATTTTATATTCAAACTAATATTATAGATCAAAGCTAAGTCATCCTCTGTCGCTCTCTATATCTCTTTAGCATGTTTTACGTGTCTTGCTTGTTATCTTATTGCGCATGCCTTTCGCTTCACACACACACGCACACACACACACACACACACACACACACACACACACACACACAC
>NC_068985.1:47415461-47418392 GCF_001194135.2 Octopus bimaculoides
ATATTCATTCATTTATCCTTTCATTCAAAGATACGCACATGTATACAGATAAGCTTCCGATCTTACTTCCATCAATGTATCCATCAGTACGCTCACAAACACGCGATCATACACACACGCACGGACGCACGCACGCACACACACACACACACATACACACACACTCACACACACACACGCACGCACGCTCACGCACACACACACACACGTACGTATATTGGATATGGAAGAATCGGCCATTATTTTCATTAGTCTTATTTCTGTGTAACCAAATTTCTATTACCTTTCCCACATTAACGTTAACTGTGATACTTTGTTATGTTTGTTCAATACTTCTATGTTTCTCGCTGACTTCATGATAATTACACCACCTCAATTGGCAGAATCAATAAAGTGTCAGACAAAATACCTTGTGATACTAAGTTGGGTCACTTTTAAATATTCAGTTATGCTGAGACAATCTTTGATTTTCATCTAATATAAATCGAGTACCAATCCTGTTATTGATATAATCGACTGTACCTCTTTCCAAAATATGTGGTCTTGAGAAACATCTTCTTAGAATGTGAGTAAAACATCAACAGCCACAGCAAGAACAACAGAAAAATATAATCCAATATACACACACGGGCAACAATCACACCTCGTTTTCTCTCACTAACTCATCATCAAATGACGAAGAGAAGTAGAGGAACCCGAGGCGTGGTAAGTGGTCGCTGTCACGACAAAACAAAAAAGGACAAAACAAAACAAAGCAAAACAAAACAGAATGAATAAGAGGGTATATCACTGCACAAATGAAATACAATGTGAACACAATGACAACAACAACAAAAACCCCGCCACACACGCAAACTAGTCACCCATCTTTTATCGAAGAGAGAATGTTTTTCAATAGGGTAGACCATCGGTACATGGCAGCAGTCGTAAAACAGACAAGTTCGGATGCATTTTCAGGTGTTAGATCGCAGCACTGCAGTAACACATGCTCGGTTGTTAACGGCGACTTCTCCGAACTACTTGGTCTTAAATAATGTTCCTCTCTCTTGTCTCTCTTATTCGTGGTGGCTATTAAATTATTGCTGCAGATGCAAAGGCTCTAGCAATTGTAGCTGTTGTTTAGACCCATTAATAGTGGTTCTGCAGAAAACAGCGGGGAGGTTGTTATGCCAAAATGACACAAAGGAGAGAAGAATGAGTACAATTCTGATATCGCACAGAACTCCTCACCAAAAAAAAACAAAAAAAACAAGCAAAACGTCATTTCATTCATGAGACACTATGCGTCGTTTTTGAAATGAAACAATGTCGTAGGCATCGTTATGATGATAGTCTTTCTGAACCTATCTAAAATAAAAATCTTCACCATTGTCTTAGATTAGTTTTGCAGTGTATGTTGGTTTCATAGTTTCTCAATATAGAAAGAATGTTTGCATATTATGTTGTGGAATGTTTCTTCCAGAGCAATATATGGATGCTGCCTATTTTTATCATTCTGATTAGTTTGCTCTCTTTAAATTTCATGTGATCACAATGTTACATATAAATGTTTTGAATTTAAAGCTTTCAGGAGAAAAGAAAATTGCTGACACATCGGATGTTTGTTCCTATTGTGGTATTTGAAAGCTGAAATTTTGGTTCGCACTTTCCCAAGAAATAAGAAAACTTTTCTTTCGTTTTGGAAATGAAATAAAGGTTTTTCGTATTCTATTCCATGTAGAAACACATACCACTCAGGAAATTATCAAATAGAATTACGACATCATAGTAAGATGGAAATTCTGTGTTGAAGATGTGTTAGGGCTTGAGTTTTTATGGAAAATATGTTCATATAAGTTATACAATTTTCTTTTTTATTGTACTTCATTTAACACCATTAAATACAGCATGTTCATACAGTTTATGTATGAAAGAAGATTTTATCGTTTCAATGCAGTCAAAATATGCCCTGAATGAAATAAATTATCACTAAATTGAATTCTTTGATTACGAACTAGAATCCTTCACTAAGCAAAATTATTTTCTGGCATGCGTCATTCATTGATTTGATGAAAGCTATCACTGGATGCATTTAAATCGATGATACCCCATTGCAAATATTTTCCGTGGAATTTACCCATTAATACTTTACCCACCCTGAGATACACAAAAAAGGAAAAAACAAAACAAAAAAAAAACAAATTACTAAATCCTATTCCACACAATCAACACCAAATTATATACGAGAGAACCCAATTCACCTAATATTTGAGAATGTTGTATTAGATTGTAAGCTGCTCTTGTTAGACTGCAGTCTTAGCGCAGCTTTGATTGAGAGGTGCTATGAGATAAGATATGCCAACCAAGACAACCCTCTATTTTGGGGGAATATCTAAGAACTTAGCCGCCGCTTGAAAGGTTTGGGACCGATAGATAGATAGATAGATAGATAGATAGACAGACAGAAAGACAGACAGACAGACAGACAGACATATAGACATATAGATAGATAGAAAGATAGATAGATAGATAGATATATAGATAGAGGGATAGATAGATTAAATAATTCATCAGGAATACAGAGTGTACCGTAAGCTCTATTTAGCACGACGATCGTTTCGTCTTACATCTGCACTGATCTTTCGTGAGTGGGGAACGGTATAATGGAATCGAATGCACTCCACGGTGCAGAAGGAACCTCATCAGGTTACATAATACGTTACAGTGTTATAATTTATACATTTCATTACTGTGTTAGGCAGGATGGTTTTGGTATGATACGTGCGTTTATAGTAGTTCACAAATCCATTAGTGAGGATGGATATTTGGCTTATATTCGGGGAGTGGTTGGTAAAGAATGTAAAGAAACAAATATAAAGAATAAATGGCGAGGTCAGAATGGTTTTGAATTTGTGTATGTATGTGGAATATATACATACATACATACATATA
>NC_068985.1:47418514-47424001 GCF_001194135.2 Octopus bimaculoides
ATATATATATATATATATATATAAGTGGCAAATATACTTCACTTTATCGTGCAGTTACTGTTAATACCCTCGTTCAGAGATTTAACATATATATATATATATATATATATATATATGTATATTTATATATATATACACATATATATATTATACACGCAATGTATGTCTGGGCTGTGTAAACTATTATAAAGTGACGATCGTATTGCATCCTCTAAATTCACTGGTTAACTTAGAAACCGTTCAAATAAGTTAGCAGATTGACAACAAATTCCCGCGGTGCGGATATTATTGACTAAAACTCTTGAAAGAAGTGCTGCAGCATTGCCATAGTTCAAAAACCAAACCTACAAAAGTATAAATAATGCGAGAGTAGATAAATAAATTTTTATGTCAAATACAGTATACAACAAATACCTCTCACATTCAACATGATAAACGATTCAACAACAACGCATAGTGTGCATTAGTATTTAAACAGCGATTAAATAATTATCCACGTGAAGACACGTTTACCGCCTGCCTACCTTCATTAGCAGTAATGTGCGGCAGTAAAAGCTGTGGGAGATGTCTTTTCTGCTATAACCACAATATTATGTTGTGAGAATATTAACTTAGAAAGTATAAAGTTTGAACTTTTTGTAAGCGCAAAGTAAAAGTGTTCCCTACTGGTTCAGTGTATAGCAATTAGAATAAAATGGTATTTTTGATTAATTTAAAAATATATTAAAACTGAACCTGTTGAAGCTTACTGAATGAGTATTTATTCTATGTGCTGAACGCATTATATCATATCTGCACAATTAACTCAAGAATCGTTCAATATGTTTTATTTTGTTCGTCTCTTGCTTTTCGTACTTTTCTAACGACAGTTCAAAATTATTTTTACTTTATAGGGGACTATTTTATAATTATGTGACATACAAGGTGCAGCAAAGACGTCCCAGATTCAAAATGACAAACAACTCAACAGCAAACGCACAGCGTACGTTGTTGCTGAAAGAACGGTAAAACATTAGCTACATGACAGTATTTCTCAAGATAATTTTAAGCATAAATGAACAGGTTAAAACTGAAATCCAGAACTCAAACCGTGTCGGTTGCAAATTCAGTTCAAAGAGTGTTTATGATCCACATTTTGCTAATCAACTAAACATTAGTTAAGGCTGAAATTCGATTTGAATGTAAAACAGTGGAGACTATAATTAATTACTTTATTTACTGCAGAAATATAATTGAAGATATTTCATTACTTCTCACTGGTAGTATTGTAGAGCAACGAGAGTTTGTGTTTATGCAAGCACAAATTAGTGGAAGTTTGCGATATTAATTGGTTTATCAACAATTACAAAGACTGGTACTAAGCACGTCGCGGTTACAGTCTTTATGTTTATCGATTATTGAACAAGTTGCCCCCCACACACACACACACACGCACACACATACACATGTATATGTATGTACGTATATGAATTTAAGATCCAGAGATCAAGGTGTAGGAAGAAAGTTAGCTTCGAGTAATCCTAGTAAATATAAAAATTAACTTTCGAGAACAATAGTAGTTTATTGACACAGAAGGTTACAGATTATTTTTCGTTATCGAAGAACGATGAGCAAGAAAAAAACGTTCTTTTTATATCCTAATGTAGGCGACCATGGTTGCCGAGTGTGCGGAAAAGAATACAAGCATTACGGAATGGAGTAGGAAAAACTCGGGCTACATATGTTTCATAGCGAGTGGAACCCCAAGAGTGATAAAATTCAAGCGAAGTGTATAATGCCAAGGATATCTTGATTAGATTAAGGATATCTTCAGGCCAAGAATATCTTGATAAAATAAAAGGCTACATTGTAGCAAGGAAGTACATGTTGACACAGAAAGGATTCAATCAGAATGCGTGAGTATATAAATAAGCGTTAGATGAAGGGGGTAAAGAAAAGATAAAAAAAAAATAAATGAGTAATTAAAATAAACTAAACTATAGAGTGAGAGCAATGAGGATTTGGGCAGATCAGTAGTAGATAATATAGTAGTTTAGCTTAGTCACAAAATTCAATAGTGGGATTGACATTTGATGAGAAGATGGGGGGAAGAGTGTGGGGAAATATTTTTTGTCTTAGGGGAGAAAGAAAGTGTGTATGAACAAAGCAAAGTGGGGTGGGGGTTTGAAGCATGGCTAGTGGTTGATTGTAGGTGTTTTTAAATCTATTCTCAAAATAAAATTAATTAAAACCCCAACCCGCTCTTGTCTCTCTCATATATATATATATATATATATATATGGAACAAAAACAACACAATAAAGGACAATAAAACATCCGGACAGATAAACAGGAAAAACAAAGGCGGATAGGAAAAACAACAAATAGATGGACAGGAAAAGATAAAGGCCGGGGCATTCGTGGGCTTCTTTCATCTATCAATTTTTCTGACGGTCCTTACAGTTTCGAGCAGTTACACTTGAGACTGTTTGAATCTGGTTGGCCCCAAAAGGTAAGCTATATCAGATTCGTTCCCGTTTTCCAGTTACCCTTATAGTTTAGATTGGTTGGATCATGAAAATGAATATGTACATCCTCTGATCCTCAAATATCTTTTCAGGCAAACTGTATATAAGACTACACTATATTATAAGGTCTATATATACAATTACATTCACACAGACACACGCATTTATATTTGGAAATGTATATATATATATATATCTACCACTCTTACAAATAGTACAATTAATAACAACAATAGTAATAATAACAATGATGGTAATGATAACTTTAATAATACTAATGATCTAGACTTTTCTATCCACTTCTTTAACCTCTCCTCTGACAATATTACCTCCTCCATTCCTCAACACAATCCCCAAAATTCACCTAATTGTAACTGCCGCCTTGGAACCCTCTGTCCGTTAAAAACCCATGCAGAAGATATAATGTAATTTACAATTGCACTGTCGTTAATCTATAACACAACTCTACAGCCATATACATAGGATCAACCAAATGTTTTGAAGCAACGATATGCCGCTTACCTTCATTCTTTTAGATACCATAAACATAGTAAATCTACAGCAGAACCACTACATACATCATCTCAAAAATACAAATATACCCTATGCTTAATCATGATCCATACTGGATTCAGGGCTTCCCTACCGAGGTCAACGCTCAACCTGCAAGCTTTGCCTGAAGGAGGCGCTTCACATTAAAGTACAACTCTCCAACACTGCTACATAAACATAATGAGGCACTAAGCATATGCAACCACAGCCTTTTACACACATTCAAATTCTAACACAAATATATAAAATATCCAGGAAACAGCTGTAAGACTCTCTATTTATAAATGTTCTGAAATCTTTCACAGCCTTGGATTTTTATCGCATTCTGTTAATGTTTTCATACCTATACATACATATTTATATATACACACACATGTATATGCATGTGTGTGATGTGCGTGCGTATGTGTGTGTATATGTGTGTGTGTGTTTATAACATATAATTCACAGAACCTGAAACGTGTACAACGTGTATGTCTATGCAGTTATCTATTTGAAAAATCTTAGATTTGCGCTGGAGATAATGTGGAAATACCCTATTTTACACAGGGAAAAGATAAAAGAGTATTCTTTTTACATATCTGCTTCAGGATTATTGTCCTTCTTCAGAGATGTTATAATATGTTCCCTCACCCCCCCCCGTCAACTTTGAATCAAAATCGCTATATATATAGCCGTAGATTGTACGAATGTCGCATGTACAACCGTTCTGTCTAGCGTGTAATATGTTATTTGATCACGTAGTAATTTAAATCATATATATTTACTAGTTGAAGACCCCTTAATTGCCTGGCAATCTTTACAATAGAATATCTTATATAAATTTCTATTTATTCCATGTCAGAGCATGCCTTTCCCGACCAATAGGCCTCTTGATCAGGACAGCTTCGTTGAGGATTTTTTTTCCTTTTCAAATAATTTACATGTTTGTTCGACCGTTTCACAATTGTATTCATTAAAACTTCAGACGTTCTTACAACTTTGGTCGTCGTCGTACTTTGCTTTCGCTTGTTTAATAAAAATTCCTCCTAATGATTTTGCTTTTATTTCGTGATAGGCAGATATCATGTAGAAAATGCTAGCTGTCATACAGCTGCCATGCAGAAATGACAGCTTGCAAATCCTGTTTTCTGATTAGGTAAAATTGATTAAACTAAGCGTCAGTAACATTTTCAATAACAAATTCGGATTTAACATAGAAAGTTATTTCAATATACTAAATTTGAAAATGTTGACGTATTTTAAAATCTCAGAATATGTGACAACAACTGGGAAGACCGTTCAAAAGTAGAGAGACAGACAGGTATAGGACATCACAAACACACACACGTACACGCGCACACACACATACAGTTACAAACGTACACACAAGTAATCACGAGTATAAAATGATGTATAATAGACATGTATGCATGTATGTATGTATGTATGTATGTATATATGTTCGTATTCACATGTATGTGTGTGTGTGTGTCTGTATGTGAGTGTTTCTTTGCGATGAACAGCAGAAAAACCACCTACGCGTCTATCGTTAAAGATACGTATTCTTCACCCGCCTTTCAGTAAACGTGTTTGTGTGCTACATGTATATATTTACGAAAGTAAATCTATATATCTATATATGTACTTCAGCGTCCCTTGTATATGACAGCGGTAGTAACGTTTGCATCCCTTTGCTACCGCTGTTCTCTCATTCACTGATGTAAGTCACCCTCTCACCGTTATTACCTTTCCCCCAGACTAATACTTTTTACAGCCTTCTCATGTTATTATATTATTCGCTCGACGCCCCTACGGGACACATTACTGATATTTATTGAAATCCAATAAGCCTATAATTGAAACGGATAATAGTGTAACATGTGTGCAAAGTTTCATGAATATTGGTTCTCTGGTTTACGCACTAAAATAGTAACAGACAGACAGCAATTGCCATTTATATATATAGATATATTCAACTCTCTGCCAGCTTCACAATCCATATGTCACTTTATATACATGCTTATGTTTATCGAAATGTATTGCATTATACCTCTCTTCCTCAATCATGAATTCAGTCAATGAATGTGGCTCTTTAGCAATAAAATATCGACATTATTGTATATATGTAGCACTTCATCGGTTACGACGACGAGGGTTCCAGTTGATCTTATCAACAGAACAGCCTGCTCGTGAAATTAACGTGCATGTGGCTGAGCACTCCACAGACACGTGTGCCCTTTACGTAATTCTCAGAGAGATTCACCATGACACAGAGAGTGACAAGGTTAACCTTTTGAAATACAGCTACTACTCATTTTTGCCAGCTGAATGGACTGGATCAACGCGAAATAAAGTGTCTTGCTCAAGGACACAACGCGTCGCCCGGAATTGAACTCACAACCTTGCTATCGTGAGCCAAGTGATACTATTGTACACACACAAACAC
>NC_068985.1:47424282-47425404 GCF_001194135.2 Octopus bimaculoides
ACACACACACACACACACACACACACACACGCAGACTCACACACATATACATGCATATAATCACGTATCACACATGCTCACGCTGATATATTGTTTCTGTATATGTTCCAGTACGTGGGTCTTTTGACTGAATGTCAGAGAGTACATGTATGTGTAGGTGGGTGTATATAGATGCATATATATATATATATATATATATATATATATATGCGTGTACGTATGCGCATGCATATACATACATATACTTCTATATGAGCATCCATAATTTTGTATACGTGTTTGTGTACGTGTTTGTGAATGCATACAGATAAGTTGTAGTGAAGTATGTGTAATTACGGTTATAAGGGTTTTTCTGCTCTCTAGTGTGTGTCTGTATATGTTTGCGTGTTGTATACCATCACTCTATTTATCAATCCATCTATCTGCAGTAACCATTAGAAGATACTCAGGAAAACAAGGATAGTCGCGTGTTTCTGTGATTGAAAATAAATATCCTTTGCTTCGTCATAGTTAACTCCGTCTTCCGTTTATCCTTGCATCTCATTTATTCTAACTATTCCTTCTCGATTTCTAAACCTGTCTCTCTGTTTTTCTTTATTTCACTTCCTCCCAGCCTTCCTAAACATCAAACAAGAAGACATTATGCAAATGAGTTGATTGAACAGGAAGTACGCTGCCTTGAAATATTAACAGAGTAATTGTCATCCAATAGGATGTAATGCTTGCTTGAAATTTAAGAAAATCTTTCGTTGACCGTTGCGATGAGAAGGGAAATGTTCTTTATTTTGATACTCCAACTTATCATTTAGTTGCATTATTTAGTTACGTCTCATTAAGTTGTAAGTTCGAATCCCATTGAGAAAGATTTGTTTTCTGTCATTTTTAGTTTCGATACAATAGATGGTATCATCAAACTCATGTCACTTGCAAACAAAATTAAAAAATAGAAATATAAATTCCCTTCTCTATTTAGAATTTATGACTTAATATTACAACGTGATTTCACAGAAAAACTTTAGGTTCATATTTGTGGGTGTCTTGTGAAAAATATACATTTATGCTTGCATGTGTGTATATATATATATATATATATATATATATATATATATATATATATATATA
>NC_068985.1:47429811-47434581 GCF_001194135.2 Octopus bimaculoides
ATATATATATATATATATACATATACATATATCCTTTGAGAAATGCGTATATTGTACAAGTGAAATACTTTTTCCTTTTTATAAACATTAAATAACCACATCCACAGTGTTTTTGCATTCTGGATGAAACTGTGTTGCTTTTGTACTCTGGGTCAAAACTAACAGCCGTCATATACAAAGGATCTATGCTTGTAAATATGTCGGTGGTACACGTTGGAACATTGTGTTACATTACAATCAGCAGTACTTATAAGAGGTGCATTCCAGAAGTTTTGCGACTTTTTCAAGAGCGACATTTATCATTTCTCTCACAGTAGCATTATGTCTTTCACAGTAGGATCCTCTAGCTTCAGTGCACTTGTAGCATCCCAGTAATCTCGTCAAAGTCGCATGGAAAACCTCAAAAATGCATGTGTCCTGGAGCCCTTGTTATAACCTCATTTAGCTATTCAATTTCGTAAAAGCAACTGCTCTTGCAGTTCCTCTTCAGCTTGGGGAACAACCGAAAATCACAGGGATCAAGATTTGAATAGCATAGCAGGCGAGGGAGAGTTTTGATGACCATCTCTGTCAAGTAATTAGAAACCAGGATAATTTGTGGACTGGTGTTTTGTCCTGTGCCCCTGACCCGAGTGGAAAAACTCTGGATTTTGGCGACGAAATCTCTTCCTGAACACCCTCAAAACCTCCACAAAGTTGAGATTGACCCTCTGGCCACAGGGGAGCCGGTAGATGTAGTTGATGTCCGTGCTTTCGTAAAAGATCTTCCTTGTGGACTTGCTTTACCTGACATTCTTGTGCTGGGGGAGTCAAGATGCTTTGAATAGTCTTTCCTGTATTCAGGTCTCTGGATCCTTAGAGTAGATCCAGCGTTTGTCACAGGGCGCCATAGACTCAAGTAGTTTTTGAGTGGAGGCAATTTGCTCAGCCATCTCTCTGCTTCTTCAGCTTGTCACTGTACAACTTGGGAACTTTGCACAAATTTTAGTCATGTTCAGATCTTCATGAATAATTCTGTGTGAAGTTGCCATACCAACTCTAAACACTATGTATATTGTCCTTATAGACATACGACTGTCTTCACCTAGAAAATTGAGTATTTTCTTAAGCAGCTCCGATGTTCTGACGCCACTCTCCCTGCCACACCTTTCATTATTTATCACCTCATCTCAGGCATCGATAAACCATTTATGCGAGTGGAAAACAGATACTGGGCTCATAAAAGTTAATCCATAATCAGTTTAGAGAACTTAATAAGTTTCTGTAGATTTTTGCCCTTTTAAGGGCTCCAAATTTTGTTCATGTCGTGACTGCATTCAGCAAACTAACCAGCTGTGACAATCAGCGTTTAGCTAGGTGTATTCAAAGTGATTTTATAGTCGCCTCCTTCAACAAGGAATAACAAAAGTTGGCATGTCAACTTATTAGATGTATAATAATAATATGCTAAAATTACAATAATCTAGGACAGTCATAACTGCCTCTCCGAAAATGTCTGTATCCTTCTGGAATACATATGTATGTGTGTGTGTGTATGTATGTATGTATGTATGTATGTGCACAGTGAATTATCTAGTTTCTTTCTCACGCTTTTGCTTTGGCTGATCCTCACTTTCATGTAGCGTGCCTGGAATATACCTCAGTGCGGTTGAGTAGTTTTCATTTTGCATTAGGGTGCAGAAATCTACGAAATATAGAATGTAAGAGAGTTTGTTGATCATGACGATAGCACTGACTTGCAATGTAATCTACTACTTCGAACAATAGCAGTAACGAAGAATATTTGGAATTTCAACAAAAATCTACATGTTTTGCTGTACATGCACCACGACATGTGTTGCGCTTTCAAGAGAAACGTAGAGTATACACTATCAAAATTTTGATGTTCCTTTTTTATTTTATAGGATAGGATTCGGAAATATTAACAAGGAAAATGTCAACAAACATCTTGTAATATATATTTACATGTGTGTGTGTGTGTGTGTATTTGTTTGTTTGTGTGCGTATGTGAATATGTATTTGTTTGTATGTGTGTACCTGCATGAGTGTGTGTGTTTGTGTTTATTTATGCGGCTGTGTGTATTTTCACAGTTAGCCGCTTTGTTTTTCTATCTACATTTCCTAAGTTGGAAACACCCACTAAACATCAATCGACGCTTGGCAAATTTAATTTTATTCCATGAATTTTGATTTTCTTATTATGCAGCGAATTATCGAGAATCCAAACCAATACTATTCCATATCAGCTATTTTCTTTTATAAATGAAAATTGATGCAGCAACAATACAAGGGATTCGATGTACAATCATATTTAAGTACGTTTATAGTGAAAATAGTCACAGTTTAGTTATTTCCTATATAATTACTCATCGACATCCTTGTAATATCACCATTAGCAGAAATATAGATATATCAATTGAAATGAATGAACACTTTTGGGTTGTATCTTTAGAATCATTTTCTGTATTATCGATAATAATCAAATAGAAATAGTGATGCACATTTGGTGATTTCAATGACAAATGAGCAAACGAATCTATCTAAATGAGCAAATGAATCTATCTATGTGTCTATCCATCTACCCGTCTGTCTCTTTATCTATCTGTATCTAAATAATGACAAGAGACTTACTGAGAGACGGGCACATTAGATAAGTATAAAAATATTAGTTACTATTTCTATATTCATTGTTACTAAATATCGGCTCATATTTTGGACACAAGCCTATCCGGAGTGATAATGATTGTGCCGAATCGCGTCAAGCATAGAAATGGAGTGTTGAACATTTCAACCATGCCCAAAACCTTCAGTAACATTTCGCATGTGTGTGTGTGTGTGCTTGTGTGTATCTGTGTGTGCGTGTGAGTGCATGTGTCTGTGCGTGTATGTATGTATATGATATCTCTCTCTCTCTCTCTCTCTCTTTCTCTCTCTCTCACTCTCTCTCTCTCTCTCCATATATATATATATATATATATATATATATATATATATAAATAACGCATCGGGTTCGTTCGTACTCGTTCGACTAACTGTGCCCAACAATCTTGGTTTCTGTAAAAAAGCTTTCAGAAATTTGAGTTACATGAATCCGAACCAAACTGTTTTAAATAATGATAGATTAATGAGCCAGTGATTGAAGGGAAAAATGTCACTATCCCCTGGGATTTTTCCAGTCAACACTGACAGAAAGATCCAGGCTAAACAACTAGACATAATTATTAAAGACAGAGAAGGAAACACTTGTAGACCAATAGATGTGCTTCGACTGATAAAAGTATATTTGTAAAGGAATTTGAAAAACTTAGTAAGTATAAGGAACTGGAAATTGAAATATAAAGGATGTGACGTCTTAAACCAAAAACTCGTCCTGTTATTGTAGGTGCCATAGGAATTAGAAAAAGGATGGCAAATACATCTAGACAATATCCCAGGAAACCCATGTCCCAGAGAAATCCAAATGGTTGTGCTGACAAGTACTGCCCACATCTAAAAAAAAACAAAAAAAACCTGTCAGTTTAAATGTCAGTGGTGCATTACATGGAAATATTTCGCTACTGCCACCCGCCACCCAAGCTTTCAATTATACTGCAACATATTTTTCCCTTACTTACTCTAGGGCGCAGGTTGTGTCTCTGCAAGTGATTGCAATAGACACGCAGATTAAAAGTAATTAATTATAATAATAGCAACAACCACAGCACCGATTACAAAATTAAATGTATGTATGTATTTATATATATGTGTGATTGTTTTTTTGTGTGTGCATGTGAGAAAGTGAGTGAGAAAGTGTGTGTGCGCGTGAGAGAGTGATTGAGAGAGAGTGTGTGTGTGTGTGTGTGTGTGTGTGTGTGTGTGTGTGTGTGTGTGTGTGTGTGTGTGTGTGTGTGTGTGTGTGTTTGTGTGTGCGCGCGTGCAAGCGGAAATTCATGTGAATGCGTCTGCAGAGTTTAAATATTTACATATTATAGATATTAAAAAAATTATATGTGGGTTTTAACTAATGTCATAGGAAAGTGGACATACCATATGATTAATGGATGTAGGTTGTTCAAATTTAGACTGTTTGTAGAATAAATCTGGCACTACAGCAGCTTTATTCCTTGGTCTTTTCATTGCAAGCAAATAATGCATTCCAAGCAGAAGTAACTTGCCGTTTTTGAACTTTTAATATTAACAGAAACCTCCATTTTGTTTATGAAGATGACACCATTGCCAATAATATTGTCCATAAATGAACGACGAAATTTAAAATACAAAACCGGTATTGATGAAAAATCTCGCAATGGGGGACAAGGATAGACAGAGAAATCGCCAGTAAAACTAATTCGTGCGGACAGATTGGTGAAAACTTAAAGATCGAAAGTTTGTGCAAAGTAAGTACCTGATTTAAAGGAACTGCGCTCTGAATTACTGTAAATGAGACCAATTTTCATTTCTGATCTAGTGAGAGAGGATGAAATACGGGTGTACCATTCTCAGGTGGAATCAAAGGCTCAGTTCATGCAAACAAATCACATTTCTTTATTGTGGACATACCCAATGCTACAAGACACCAGTTCGACTCATTTAGATGAGTCCACTCTGTGGATAAATTGTATTTGAACCAGTTTTGCTGTTTGTGAAATGTCGACGACACAACGCTTAATCATCGCTTCCTTTGACAAATCGTTGTTAAAATATTCATAAGCAGTACTATTCTACTTTATTCAACTGAACCATTAAAAGGCTATATACAAACATACATATATATATATATATATATATATA
>NC_068985.1:47437129-47438680 GCF_001194135.2 Octopus bimaculoides
TATATATATATATGTATATATGTATATATATATATGTATGTATATATATATATATTTTATATATATATCATATAGAAATTCATATTATATATTTGTATATAATATATACGCTTACACATACACATGTGCAATCATATATTTATATACAGATATAGGCATTATGTACGAACGCTTCTTAATTTTTTTTATTTAGTAATAAAAACGTTGGTGTTTAATTACCAATCAATACATAAAGTGTTATATATCATTTATTTTTATACTTTTCGACCCATGCTTATATATCAATATCTCCTGTTGGTATTTATGTACGCACACTAGTATATCACTTATTTATATGTGTACTTTAGTAAATAAACTTATGTAAATATACTTTACACGTGCGCACTTTACGTAAGCATTTATCATACGTGTTTGAATATGTTGTTTCACTTGCTCGTAAATGCTTATTAATGTAAATAACAAAATACTTTCATGAATTGTTAATTTTACATACGGTTATATAAGCGCATAATTAGATATATTTCTGTAGTTATTTGTTAATAGATGTTCCGAGATCTAATCCTGGTTAAATTCTTGGTCGTTGAGTCGGTATTCAAATATAAAGTACATAATACCAGGTACTCTTCTTGTGCTAAGTAAAGTTATTCTTGTCAATATTGTATTATTTATCGTAATAGTGACGAAGCGTGTCATTGTGGCTAGGGTATTCGGCTCACGATCGTAGGATCATGAGTTCGATTCCCGGTGGTACGTGTTGTCCTTGAACGAGAAACTTTATTTCACGTTGCTCCAGTCCGCTCAGCTGGCAAAACTGAGTTTTATTTCAAAGGGCCAGCCTTGTAACATCACACTGAATTTCCTTGAGAACTAGGTTAACGGTACGCACTGCTGCAGAGCTCTTACCCACATGGACGTTAATTTCACGAGCAGGCTGTTCAGTTGATCAGAACCGTCGTCGTCGTAACCGACGGAGTGCCAAGAAAAATTTGTCGTGCTATCAGTACGATGGATAGCTATAACCATTTGTGTGCTGCAGAAAATGCCTTGAGGTATTTCTTCCTACATTCTACTGTCTTAATTCGAATTCTGCGAGGGAGATCTTTGCTTTTCATAAACTCAAGGCTGACAAAATAAAATACCAGTCAACTTCTAAAGCCAGTCTTTTGAACTTATGATATTATGCCTACACTGGAAACCGTTGAACGTCTAATAACGAGAGTGATGTTTTGGCGCAATCATCCGTGTGTCGGCAAAATATTTTTCTCTCTATCGGTTCTTCACTTTCTTGGTTCAAAACCCGCTCAGTTGAACTATGCTTTTCATTAGATCCCGAATCACAGCCACGTACGTGTGTTAAAAAGATTGGCTAGTAACTTTCTTTAGTTATTGGCCATGTGAATATACGTCCGTCACGAAATTCCAACTCATTTTACCGTTTTCACACAAACACGCGCACACACACAAACATACACGCACGCATACATGCATACATACTGCCACACACACACATACGCACGCACATATGCATATATATATATATATATATATATA
>NC_068985.1:47439258-47442233 GCF_001194135.2 Octopus bimaculoides
GAGAGAGAGAGAGAGAGAGAGATAGATAGATAGATAGATAGATAGATAGATAGATAGATAGATATATGTATGTATGTATGTATATATATATATATCTGTGTGTGTGTGTGTGTGTGTGTGTGTGTGTGTGTGTGTGTGTAGTTTTATATCCACAAATCAGACTGGAAATTCAGTGATCTTGAGCTTGCGTCTTCAACATTCACCACACATCCTTGCGTGTACCAATGGTAAAGCAATTTTTTAACTCATCTTAATGTACAGCTGCTAGAAATAGTAATGGATTTCTTTAATAGTTAGTTCTATCCTTCTTAGATCAAACTGTAACGAAGTCTACTGTGCAATATATATGCAAAAAATTAAACAGTAGTGATTTTCTGTTGATACATGTAACAACTCCAAAAGTTTACCACAACTCATGTCAGACACAAACATAAAAATATACAAAGAACCAACGTTGTTACTTTGATGTGCTTGAAAAATCTGCGTGAAATAACAGAACAACCTTCTTCACAAATGGAAATTCCAATTCGTAATGTAATCTGAAATAAACTACGTCTAAGTAAAATACGTGATACACGCGGCTGAAATGTCTTTCATCATAGGACTACCATGCAACAACAAACGAAACAACAAAAACAGCAATATTCAACTGTGTGGTTAGTTCCCAGGCATGAGTTCTTGGTATTTAGTCAATTCTCATGTGAATCCAATTAATTTTCCTCACACGTATTTAATGCTATTTAAAACGACATGAATGTCACATAATCTCATTTTCACTCTGCTATAAACATGTGGCTTTTTGCCACATATCGATTCCTGTAAAGATATCGAAATAGAATAAATGGACATTTTTCATTATTCCGAAGAAACTTTAGTAGTAATTTACTTCATTCTTTTCCACCGATATTCTGGTAATTTCTATATACCAAATCTATTAGTTTTACATCACTCTATTCGAATGAATGTCGGTATTTGTTGTATATTGGTCAACACATAATATGTTTTATTATTAGTAAAGGTGTTATTTATATCCGTACTAATACTTTGTGATCATGATTACTGACAAAGGCTGCAATGTTAACTGGAGTTATTTCTACTTTTCAATTGTTGTCCATTGTTCGTGGAATATAGATATTTCCCGTTTACGTCCGTTCGTTCGGTATCATTTTCCATTCGGCACTTGATGTAAGTTCAATTGATTTTATCCATTTTTAGCGATATTACTGTTCGTTTCTTTATATAACAAATTCCTTCGAATTCAACGCAAAGACAATAAGCACCCTCACCATGAAAATATTCATCGTTGCTGATGTTTTAGGAAGAAATTTGAAGACCAATTGGATGCTAATTCTTGAAAGCTGAGGGACTGGTTAGAGGATCGCCCGCTGGCTTCTATATAAGACATTTCTATATTTCGTGTGAAAATCTGTGCGATCGGCTTAACGTTGTCAGTTGTCTAAAATCAAAAACTACATACTATATATTAGCAGAATCAGCTATAGTATGCTGATACATAATACAGTATAGTCCATGTAGAAAGGCGGTGAGCTGGCAGAAACGTTAGCACGCCGGGCGAAATGCTTAGTGGTATTTCGTCTGCCGCAGCGTTCTGAGTTCAAATTCCGCCGAGGTCGACTTTGCCATTCATCCATTCGAGATCGATTAAATAAGTACCATGTACGCACTGGGTCGATGTGATCGACTTAATCCCTTTGTCTGTTCTTGTTTCTCCCCTCTATGTCTAACCCCTTGTGAGCAATAAAGAAATAAGAAACGTTAGCACCCCGGGCGAAAAGCTTAGCGGTATTTCGTCTGTCTTTACGTTCTGAGTTCAAATTTCGCCGAGGTCAATTTTTCCCTTCATCCTCTCGGGGTCGATAAATTAAGTACTAGTTGCGTACTGGGGTCGATCTAACCCACTGGCCACCTCTCCACAAAATTTTCTGGCCTTGTACCTCGAGTAAAAATGTATCGTCCATGTAGGGAAAAATAGGGTTTTCTTGATGAGTCTTCTTACATATATCAATGCAATAAAATCAATGCGTCAATTTAATCGAGCATAATCCTCCTCGAACGTATACAGGTCTGAAGAAATAAGTTATTAGTTTACTAAATAGTTTGAAGTTTTAGATGAATAGAACATCATACCTAAGTTCACAGTATAGTCTATGTTCAATATTTCAACTATTGATTTATACCTAATTCAGTACGTTACTCAATCGGACAACGTGTCTATAAAGCAGAATATCTGTCTTACAAACGTTTGCTACGTCATGTTTAACTTAACTTAACTCGGGCAATATTTAAAACAGATATAGGGTTCCACCGTGAGCTTTTTGTCTCTATATGTATGAATATATATTCTTGCTCATGTTGGCACAGGGCCAACAATTTAGAGGGGAGACGAAATCGATTACGTCGACCCCAGTGTTCAAATGGTACCTATTTGATCACTCCTGAAGAGATGAAAAGCGAATTCAACCTCAGCGGGATTTGAACTCAGGATATAAAGAGCCGGCCAAAATGCCGCTAAACACATTTTCCGGGTGTTAAAAATTCTGCCAGCTCACCATCTATGTATGTGTGTATGTATGGATGGATGGATGGATGTATGTCATTATTCAGTTTTATTTCAAGATTTCTTGCCAATAGAGAAAAAGCCGGTTTCTAACCAAGATCCAAGGTTCCTTAATTCGGGTATTTTTTTAATGTATGTATATGTGCAGAGTTGTATATTTTATTTTATGTATGCATTCTCATGCATATACTCTCTTTACTCTATTTTACTTGTTTCGGTCATTTGACTGCGGCCATGCTGGAGCACCAACTTTAGTCGAGCAACTCGAACCTAGGACTAATTCTTTTTAAACTTAGTAATTATTCTATTGGTCACTTTTGCCGAACCGAGCATCGGTTGTCAGGCGATGTTGGGGGACAAACACAGACATACAAACACACACACACACACACACACA
>NC_068985.1:47443083-47444320 GCF_001194135.2 Octopus bimaculoides
ATATATATATATATATATATATATAATTAAATACCCACTGAAGAGTTTTCGTTATATATTCAACTACCGAATCCCCAGTAAGATATCTGGATACGCACAGCTAAAGGCTGTATAGAAAATTCGTCCCCTTCACAAGAGAGGGAGAGAATGTAAAATATCAATTCAGGTAATGCAAGTTTAATTATTTTCAGTAAAGAGAAGGGAGAGCACTGTACAATATCTTTGAAATTGTATTTGAAGGAGAAAACAAAAGAAAATGCATAATTCGTTTGTATTTCTCTTTAAAAGTAATTAAAACAGTGTTTTTCTAAAAGGCTTAAATAAGATTAGCAACATTTAAAAGCTTTTCTACAACAATAATGAGGCACTTAGCTGAAAATGCAATTTGTATGGAGTTTAAAGTATAATCCAACTGAGCTTCGGGGTTTGGCTTTGGAGTCCGGTATGTGATTGGTTCTCATGTAACAGTTCTCCTGTCTTTGATATTATTAATGTTTCACAAGGGATTAGATGCATTAGGTTTGTTTATTTGTTTAAATCATATGTTCTTTTAATAGAACGACGTAAAAGTTGAGCTTTAAATTTGTTTATATATTTAAATTTTCTCGTTAGAAAAATAATATATTCATTGATTTTAATATTTTCTTTTCTATTTTATTGGAGTCATATTATCAATTATACTCTTTCTGTTGTGCATTGGTATATATGGGCTCCAGCTGAAAATGTAAGATAAATACAATATGGACAGGGAATGCATTGCATATATAAATGCATAATACAATATGTATGTATCCAGCTAACTATAACACACACATACGCACGCGCGCGCGCACACACTCACACAAACATACAAACACACTCTCTTTAAATAAAACTGAACAATGACATACATACATATATACATAAATACATACATAAACAATACTCTGTTGCTGATGTTGAAATCCCAGTGAAGGAGCCTTGGACCTAGGTTAGAAATCGGCGCTTTCTCTATTGGCAAGCAATTTTGAACTAAAACTGAATGTCATGCATACATACATAATACATACATTTATATATTTGTCGTTCAATGCTCAAAATGAGGAGTAGATAGACAGCCGACAACTGATGAAGGGTCGTTCTTTGTGTTACTTCTCCTTTTTTCCATTTGTTTCTCTCGTTGTTTGCATATTGAAGTCATTTGTTTTCGTATTTCATGTTGTTTACTGTTGGTGACGTCCTGTACCCATATATGCAT
>NC_068985.1:47444956-47450274 GCF_001194135.2 Octopus bimaculoides
ATATATATATTTATATATTTGTATATATATACATATGTATATATATATATACACACGATTTTACGTTCAGTGTTCAAATTCCACTGAGGTCAACTTTTCCTTACCTTGTTTTGTCGTTGATAATATAAATATCAATTGAAAACTGGTATCGATGTATTCCACTTACCTCATCCACCAAAATTGTTGCACTTGTTTGAAATTTGAAACCACTATTTTCTATTCATATACTCACCTATATTCATCGGTTATTAAGAACGCTTGCATCCAGAATTGGTAAAAACAAAGACAAATTATCATACCTAAAACGTCTGTATACATACATAAATACACAGAGATACTGAAAGATGCGTAGAGAGTTAGATTGCTGGATGCATATACCTGTGTATATATGTGTATATATATGTATGTGTGTGTGTGATATATACATATATGACATATATACAAACATATATAAACACACACACAGAGACACACACACGCACGCACACACATACACACATATTCATACTTTCTCACACACATATATACATAAATCTCATATGAACACTCACACATGCATATATATAGAAATCACACACAAACACTTATAGATAGAGATTTCCATGTATGAAGAAGTCTGAACGCAGTAAAAGTACGATTCTCGGATGAAAGGGCGGTAATTATATATGCATCCACATGTATATACATATGTGTGTGTGTGTGTGTGTGTGTGTGTGTGCGCATGTATGTGTGTGTGTATTTGTGTTATTTCTTTACTACCCACAAGGGGCTACACACAGAGGGGACAAACAAGGCCAGACAAACGGATTAAATCGATTATATCGACCCCAGTGCGTAACTGGTACTTATTTAATCGACCCCGAAAGGATGAAAGGCAAAGTCGACCTCGGCGGAATTTGAACTCAGAACGTAGCGGGCAGACGAAATACCTATTTCGTTATTGCCCACAAGGGACTAAACATAGAGGGAACAAACAAGAAAAGACGAACGGATTAAGTCGATTACATCGACCCCAGTGCGTAACTGGTACTTAATTTATCGACCCCGAAAGGATGAAAGGCAAAGTCGACCTCGGTGGAATTTGAACTCAGAACGTAAAGGCAGACGAAATACCGCTAGGCATTTGTGTGCTCAGAAAAATTTGAACGCATGAAAAATACGTTTTTAATTTTTTAAGGAACTATAAAAAGGATTATATATTTTTTCCGTTGGAGTAGTTATAATTCATTTTTCTTTATTGCATTTTGTCTTATTGTAATCAATATTATAATAAGAACTGTTTTAATTTCTGTTCATTCCTTTCTCTTTCCGTCCGTTACACTTTACCATCAAATCAAGATAATTTTGAAGCAATTTATTTTGGGAAACGAAATAAAATCAGTGGGTTTATACAATTTATTCATTCAATTCACACATGCAAACCAGCAAACAGAAGGTCTTGTCAATTTTTTATTTTATTTATTCATTTATTTATTTTTGTGTAGTATCTTATTGATACAGCACCATAAAGAAAAGTAGCCATCGACTCTCAGTTAGAACAGACTGGTTGATGACAGGAAAAAAAAGAAGGCTGAAAGAAGAAAGAATATTTACTAAAAAACTGTGACACATTTACAAGAAGGTTTTGTTCGTAAAACAGTTAATTCTACTGTGAATATATTCCATTTTTAAGATGGGTAAACTCTTTTACATGTACATGTATTCTGTTAAACACTTAATTCTGTTGTAAACCTATCTCGATTGAATGTATTTCTTTTAGCCACTTGAAACCAATTATTGTTGAGGTAGATACACTATTTTCGAAACACTTCAGTAGTTTGACATTCAGTTTTTCCGTTTGTAACATAAATGGATAAATTACTTTCACTTCAATGTTCATTTATGTACAATAATTGTGAAATTAAACAATGTCACAAAAACATTTTGCGACAAGAATAATTGAGAGAACAGAATAATTCAGCGAAACATATCATTTGTCAATTTGTTTATCTATCTGGAAATTTTGAGTAAGATATTTCACTGTAATACATAATCTTTATCTAAATATTGGGGAAGTAGTTATAAAAATTATGAAACTTCCCTTCACATTTATCTTCAGTCAGAAATATCATTAACATGCGTTCATATTTCCCGAAATTGAAAGACTTTGATTGTTACAGGACCTGCTAAGTATAGGTTGCCAAGTCTACCTTAAAGCAGCCAGAAAAGTCATTAAAATGATGGAAACCGACACTTGAAAATGTGATTTTCTATGTAGGACACTTAAGTAAATATTGTACAACAGTGCAGAGAGGAATATACTAAATTTGAAGAATATGGATTAAAATAATTTAGAAATACGAAATTTAGGCTAACAATGTTAAAAGAATACTTATTAAATCTTCACTGAGAAATACAAACTGAATATCAATATTGTACATCTATTTTGCTGAAAGTGGAAACGTAGGCAAAGTGAATAACTTCCTTATTCTTTGAAAAAGTCTTTGTGTTTAAACAGAAGATATTTTATATTAAAGATAACATTTTCAATGAAGAATTTTAAATTTTAAATTTTGCCATCTTGCCATTAGCAAAGGAAAAGAATGAAGATAGTATTTGATAAAAATATATTAACGCAGAAATATTAAACAAGAAAAAATAAACGAAAAAGAATGCTTCGTGATTTCAGAAATAGCCTTCTTACAATGTCCAAAAATTCCTTCCAGTTTTTTAGGTAAAGGTATTATTCGAATAGGCCTCACAAAGCAACGTAAAATATATACACCTAAACTCACATCCACAAACACATATACTTTCTGAGAGTATATATACATATGTGTGTGTGCGCGTGTGAGTGTTTGTGATGGCTATAGGTATAACGTTTTATTCTGTTATTTTTTCCGTTCCTCATATACGCTTTACGCCTAACATTTCGTCATGTGAATACACCTATCCTACCTTCATTTTGACCCTCTAGCTGCCCGAAAAATCTCTCAGAGAAACAAAAGATGTTCTACTTTTGCATCAGAGCTGTATTGCAGTTTTTCCTTCTTCATAGTTTCTCTTCATACATTTCTCCCGGTAGAATCTCACACCCTTTCCCTTGCATGTAATTATACAACAACCTCAGTGTTATTGCTAAACTCACTTTCACTTCTCATTCTTCATCGGATCGACCTATTCACTTTCCCGCTTTCATCACACACGTTACAATTATACACCATTATATCGTACCCTACGCACCTCATCTCTATATCTGAATACCTCTACGCAATACACTTTCCCCAAAATACCACATGCACGTATCTAGCCCCTTCAGCCAATCACAATACAAAGATCCACTCCTATACTCGCATACACTCAGAACCCTTTTTAACTGATCTATAAAAACACATTTTTTCTCATTTCAATCTCGCCAGTACTTCTATGCTTTTATTCTGACGAAGGCCTAGTATCTGAAACGTATTTCCCATAATTTTAAATGATAAACTTATACAATATTTATTAAAATTAGTCCCTCTTGCGTTTTCTTGTATTTATATATATATATATATATATATATATATATATATATATATATGAGGAAAATTAAAGGAAAACAAGATGAAATGAGTCCATATTAAAGATTAATAACGTTATGGACATTGTTTTTTTTTGGCGGGTAGTATTAAAAGAGTGGAGGAAAGACTAGAATGAACTCGAAATCGGACGAGGAAAAAAACAAAAAGTTAGAAGTACTAAAAGTACTAAAAGTACTAAAATTCAGGTTCATGTGTTTATCTGATATGTGCGTGTAGTTGGTGTACTAAACATTCACTGAACGAAAGTCTCTAATACTGTTCAAAGTATCAAAATGCCATTTAATATTGACTATAACTCTTTATCGTAAAAATTTATTTTCAAACAGGCTCCACAAAATTGTTTTGAGAAGCCAGTTTAATGGTCGAATTTTCGAGGTGTACAGTCACTATTAAAATGAAATTTATATTTTTATAATTCTATACAACTAAATATTTTTATAATGGCTGCGTTCAACTTTCCATTCTAATCTCAGTTTATTTATCATAAAATTTATTTTGCCAGAAGTCAAACCAATTTCGTTCGGATGCAACCGAGCGAAAAATTTTCATGTAAAGGGTTTTTACCTTTGTTATATAACTTGTCAACCGCAGAATGGTGAAAGATAATAATGAAAACAATAATTGTAGTTTGGCGCATTATCGTTTTACCTAACAGTTTTTACTGAGTGAAACCAATTTACTTTATCAAATGTAATGGTATACATACAACTACTGTTTGTTTCAGTATGGCGGTATATCTTTATATTTGATTTATTTCATTCTCTTTATTTTCATTTTTATCCCCCACTCTCTCTCTGTTTCTCTGTCCATCTCTTACTCACAATTTCTTTTTTTCTCCACTATCTCATTATATTTATCTATCAGTTAAAATCCATCCTTCAGATTGAATTAGTGGTCATAGGATGAGTCACATTTTGAAAATCAGTTAATCATTGAAATGAAAAGACGATTTGAGAGAGTGCTTATAGCAGTGAAAGCAATAACACACAGGATATACAAGAACACTTCACACGAAATGGAAAAGATTTACAGAGGAATTCAAGACCTTATAGCTTCAGAGAGATCTAATAGAAGATCAATGCATTAGACGTACCTTGATCAGCTTAAAGAGTTCATGTATAGACTATTTGGTTATATCAAGAATGTGTAGTCTGTAGTTGACAAGTGCCATCTTGAAAGACTGCGAATATATTCAATCGACAAACTTCAGGAAGTTGGCCGTGGATTCCCGTGACATCAATGACTTTTCGATGTCAATATGCTAGCGGGTATGCCACTGAAATCGACCACATCTCTCCATGTGGATCATACTTCGTCATAGCCAAAGATAAAGAGCAATTATGGGAAATGTCAAGAGAAATAGCGACCATCGCTTGTTAAATGAGATGTATTCGAAAACATTATTTTCAATTATTTAGACTACAGCCTAGTTAGGTTTATTCTATTTCGCTACAACAGAATTCGATCTCTTCACTATTGATTAGCAGTCTAATATTTCATGTACATGCTATTTGACGTTATAGTTTAGATTCTTTTCTTCGTCAGCTCATACCCCCCCCCCCCTAACACGTGATAAGGTATGGAGAACAATCAAGATGTATTCTTTTGCTGCCTTACAATATTTCCTTTCAGACAAAGCGGTAACTTTATTTCATTTTAAAATATAATAAACCATTATTCCATTATTTAGCTATGGACGTTGGTAGATCGGTATTATATCTAATCTATTTGCACTTTGGTTACATTTTTATTTCGTAT
>NC_068985.1:47450284-47456604 GCF_001194135.2 Octopus bimaculoides
TATATACAGGGGCTAGTCAAAATAATGGAAACACCTTGCATCAAAGCATCATAATTTTGAAATATCTATAAAACCGCTAAAAGCTTGTTCATTTTTATGTTTTTGGATTTATCATTAGTGTTGCTTCATATGTTTTGCTAGAATTCCTGTTTCTTTTCAAATATCACGAGAAAAAGTTAATTAAAATTCATTAAAATGACAGATCTATCGGACTTTCAAAGAGGTCAAATTGTTGGTGCTCATATAGCAGACGCTAGCGTAACGAAAGTAGCCGAAATGTTTGGTGTATCAAGAAGTACTCTCTCGAAAGTACTTCTTCGAGAAAGAAGAAAAAACCTCCTCATCGAAACAAAACTCCAGAAGAAAACGAAAACTTTTAGATAGGGACCGTCGGACTCTTACTCGAATTGTTAGAAAGGATCATAAAATTACAGTTCCTAAAGTTATTGCAGAGCTTAGTGACCACCTCGAGAACCCAGTTTCCACAAAAACTGTTTGCCGGAAGCTGCATAAAACCGAACTTCACGGGAGGGCTGCAATTAGAAAACCTTTACTTTCAGAAACAAACGTTGCAAAGCGTTTAGAGTGGAGTAAAAACTTAGAGAATTCGTCCCTAGAGCAGTGGAAGAATGTTATTTTCTCGGACAAGTCATCATTTACTATATTTCCGACCACCGGCCGAGTATACGTGTGGAGACAGCCAAAAGAAGCATTTGACTCAGACTGCCTTTTTCCAACTGTTAAACATGGGGTAGGATCTGTGATGATCTGAAGGGCTATATCTTCGAAGTGCGCTGGCCCAATGGTTTCCCTTCATGGCAGAATTAATAGTCAAGACACTTAAAGTATTTTATCTGATCAAGTTCATCCTATGGTTGCGGAGCTGCACTCTTTCAGGATGATAATACACGAATTCACACAGTTAAAGCTGTTACTGAATGGTGCAAGGAACATTCTAGTGAAGTTGAACATCTTATCTGGCCACCATAGTCTCCATATCTCAATATTATTGAACACTTATGGTGCATTTTAGAAAAACAAATATGAAGTCGATATCCACCACCACCATCATCACTACAAGAAATGGAGACTGTTTTAGCTAAAGAATGGACAAAAATTCCTTTAGAAGCAATTCAAACTTTGTACGAATTCAAGTTGTAATTACAGCCAAAGGCGGTCCTACCTCGTACTAAAATAGCAGATTAAGGTGACATTTGTCTTTCTGGCCATGCTTTAAGTACCCTCCAAAGAATTCTTGCAGTTTCAAACAATGTTGATTTTTGTAGGTGTTCTACCTTCCCACTTGCACCGATCTTTTTCAGCCATGTTGGTTGTTGAGTGCTGATACTTCCAAGTGCACCAATCGCTATTGGTATCATGTCTACTCTCTTCATTGAACACAACCTTCGTATTACCTGCTTTAAATATTCATAGTTGTTTATTTATTTTCTTTCCCATCAATCCTGTTGTCACCGCGGCATGCTATGTCGATTATCATACACGTTCTTTGTTTTCTATTCACTACAACAATGTCTGGTTTCCGATGTCTGGTCAGGTGATCGCACTGGATTTTTACATCCCACAGGATTTTGTGATCCCCATTTTCGGTGACACTGTCTGGTGTTTACTGATACCACGTCTTTGCTCTTTGTAGGCCGTGATTCCAAGCGGATAATTCTTGCGACATTGGCATAGCGTCGTTTGTATTCGAGTTGGGCCAATTTCGGGCATTCGCTAAAGATGTGCCATACCGTTTCACTCCTCTCACCACCCATTCAGCATTTGTCGCTATCGCTGGTGTTGTCTATTCTGGGTTGCGCATATGAGTGCTTCTGTCTCTATCTTCAGGTCACTTCTCTTCATCCATGGCCACTGGATCTCTGCATTTGTCTTGGCGTTCACATCTCTTGCAAACTGACCATACATTTTCTTTTTTTCCATGCCTTTTCTTTTTCGGCATTTTTTATATACCACACTTGGCTGTTTTTCTCTGCTTCGATAGAGTCCTGGCAATTGATCAAGCCTACCCCACTCTTCCTGTCTCTCTATCAGTGTCACTCTTAGGGTGGAACGCTCAGTGTATTGTCAGTATTTTTCTGGTCTTGGTATCCATTTTCTTTATTTCATCCACTCAGGTTTGAGCGTAGCACCAACCTCAGTTTTCAGAAATACTTTATCCTCAGTTGCTCCTTCATTTCCTTTTCCATTATCTTGTTGACTTCTCGTGCACCAATATATTTGTATCCTTCCATTTCAATTTAATCAAGTCTCTATTCGATACTTCTATCCTTGCTATGTCTTTCCCCTTTGTAAGTTGATTATTCCGCACTTTTTAAGTCCAAATTCCATTCCCTTATAATTTGAGCCCTTGTGCATTATTCAGGCCTTGTCCATTTCGCTCTAACTTTGAATGATTTCTATCTTTAATTTGTTTTCGACTCTAACGTACGTTGACTAGAAAAATAATAAGGCTCAGGATATTTATAAAACCTTCGTAAATATCTCTATTATATTGGAAATGCCAAGACGTTTCAAAGCCAACTACGTAGTCATTGTTTGTTTCATTACCTTAAGGCTGGCAGGGCGATAATCATGACTGAATAAGGATTAAAGAAACAAACGATTAAATTAATATTAAAATTAACATCCAAACTGTTCATTTGATAATAAGAACAATGACATTTACAATATTCTAGAAAATTATTCCAGTTAATAACATTTTTGTGGATTTCTCACAACAGGCTTCTGAAACACCTGATATATCAAACAACAAATATTAAGCACACACGCAGGTATTTTGTATTGAAAACTTTCTAACTGCTTTATATATTTTTCTTTATGGTACCTATTTCTGTTATCTGTTTTGCATTATTGTTTACTCTTCCCTTCAGTTTCTGTTGTTATGCTCCAATCCACATTGTTTATTTTTCTTTTCTGTTTTACTTTCAAAATTCTTTATTCTTTATCTTTTTGGTATTGACTTTGCTTTGGTGCTTTGAAATAGTCTTCCGTGCACTCTAACTTTACCTCATTGAAGCTCAGTCATCGTCATCATCATCATAATCATCATCAGCAGCAGCAACAACGACAACTAAAACAGCATCTTGCTTGATTTTTGTGTGTAAAATTTGTAATTTTGCATGTGGTATTGGTTTGCTAGAGTGTGTATGTATGGAAATGCATGAGTAAGTGTATGTATGGAAATGTATGAGTAAGTGTATGTATGGAAATGTATGACTGTGTGTTTGTACCAGAGCAAAGATTGATATTGTTAATATAAGGTTGCCATTTATTGTGTTTAATCTGCCGTTCATTTTATTTTAAATAATTCTCCTGTCGATTAAATGCTTCAATAATGTTATTATTTACATGGAAGACTTTTATTCTTGTAGTTGTTTAACCCTAGTCAATGCAAATTGAGTAAAACTGTGATCAAAGTCATTCGAACAGTTACTATTTATTTGTTACCTCAGAGAAAGTTTAATAACCACACACTCCACTATAACATTTTCTTTGTGAATAAAGTGAAAGTTGGTTGTTATGTGTTGCAGAATGCGTCAGTGCATACAGAATATTTTGTTGGTTGTAGAAATTTGAAAGGAGCAGAAGTGTGTTCAATAAGGGACTAATTGTATGGTAAAATTCTTATTCACCACATCAGAGATCCTACCATATGGGTATTATTAATATCGTATATCCTCCATTATGACCAGTACCCATAACACATATTTGTATTTCGAATGCTTTTGCTTTAAGTTGATTACTATGTCCTTGGCCGTGAGATATGACTTATCAACCAAAGCACGGCTAATAACTTTTAGTGGGATGGGGGTGCTTTTTACATTTTATTAATTTTTATGTGTATCAAGTTTAATTTACTAAGATCACCCTGTTGATTTTTCACAATTTTATGGTTATACACATCAGCAGCTAACGAAAATCTTATCCTCTGTGGGCATTGTCGTGTTCCACATGATTTTTCATCCAATTTTTCATATAAAATACTCAGTATTGAGCTAGAATTATTTTTCGATGGTTCACTTAATATAGATTCCAAATATTTCATTCGTGCCTTTGCATGTATTCTGTTTTAGCTAATATTATTTTGCTTTGTAGCATTTTTGCCAACAAACTTAATATGTAGTCAACATTGGTACACAATCGGGATTATCAGTTTGTATCATAATGTCCTAAAATGGCGTATTTGCATTTTGTTGATGCAATTTTGTCCGTAGCTTATATTTTCCTTGTACAACATTCTCTTTCCACAGCCCTTAGCATGTTCTTTCTGTGTGGTTTCATCGATATATACACCAAATATCAATCATAATGATTTTTCATTCCTTTAAGCTTTTTATTTCACTGATATGCAACAAGTACATATAGAAGGCAATGAATTAGTAGCAACGTTATAGGACAAGACAACCAACCTTTCGGTACTTCTTCTGAAACTTTGCATTCCGGCCACATTGTATAGTAAGATCAATTTTGCTTTTCCACCATCGATAAAATAAACTACTAATCAATGTGATTCTAATTAACTGTTACTGGTAACTGCTTAACTTTCTCTAGCAGCGAGACTACAGTTGAAAACCTTTCTGGACTACAAATATGGATTTTACTTCTCTTCTTATTCCTAATATCAACTATTGCTTATGTAGATGTGGCTGCACTTCTGACTATCCTTCTTAGCTTCATGGCAAATATTCTCCATTATTTTCATCATCGTACAACCAGCACTCATATCTTCGTTCTTAGTAATTTATTTATTTATTTATTTATTTATATACCATCATCATCACCATCATCGTCATCATCATCATCATCATTATTATTATCATCATCATTATTATTATTATTATTATCATCATCATCATCATTATTATTATTATTATTATTATTATTATTATTATTATTATTATTATTATTATTATTATTATTACTATTACGGCGGTGAGCTGGCAGAATCGTTAGCACGCCGGGCGAAAGGCTTAGCGACATTTCGTCTATTTTCTAAGTTCAAATTACGCCAAGGCCGACTCTGCATTTCGTCCTTTCAGAGTCGATAAAATAAGCACCAGTTGAGCACTAGAGTCAATGTAAACGACTATGCGCCCCCAAAACTTCAGGCCTTGTGCCTATAGTAGAAAGGAATATTTTTTTGTTTGACTCAGGTTCGGTCTTATTCCTGGTAAGATCTATATGTGTAGCGGCTTACTACTTGTAACCTTAAGTATCTACAAGTTTTCAGTAGTCTTCCAAGTGCTTAGAACCCTCCCGATAATCCTTGCTCTCCCTAAGAGACAAACTTTCTGTAGGAGCTCTACAGAGTATTCCAATCTCTGTCAGCCATTTGTCTATATCTTTGTTTACTGTTCCCAACATATTGTTATAGGTACAACCTTTATAGCTCTCATACCTCAAACTCTCCCTATTACTAATCTTAAGGGATTGTATTTTTTTGTTTTTGTTTTTCGTTCTCTTTCTTTCGATCCTGAAATCAAACAGGCATTATGGGTCGATTAGTAAGCAACTTTGCTTTTCCTTATTTCTAATTGTTGTATCCGATCTGTTATTTTCTTACTTGTCCCACAAAATCTTACATTTTTCCGACTTCACTACTTTTCCGACTCGATGATTGTACCATGTGTTACCAGCTTCAAATCCCCAAAGTTTCCAGTGTAAAACTTTTTGCAGCTTGGTCGTGCCTCCATTTCTTATACTCTTCCTGTGCCACTTATTATTATTATTATTATTATTATTATTATTATTATTATTATTATTATTATTATTGATGCTGTTCTTTTTATTATTATTATTACCAAAATCACACTATGAAATTGTCTGATACAACACCTGGTGCCATTTTATTATATTTACTTACTTATTCAATTTATTTCACTATATTTGAATGGGTTCTACTGCTTCATATGATATTGGCAAAATCTTTGACATATTTACGACTGCTTAGCTGTCACAACCAAGCTGCCATTCCAACCGTTTATAATAGCAGAAGAAATAATCACAGATCTCTCCAACTATCACTGTCAAATCTGCAAACTTCATAAAAGATCAACATGTGCTGAATACTACACACTCCATGATGCTTATATAGGTGTTTGTCCGTTGATTATTTTCAATTAATTGGCACGTAGCATTCGTCTTGCATAAAAAAAATCAATAATTAATTTCATTATATATATGTGTGTATGTGTGTGTGGTGTGTGTGTGTGTGTCTATGCTTGTATAAATACATACACAGAAAGATATACATACATACACCTATATATATATATATATGCATATATATATATATATAT
>NC_068985.1:47456945-47459445 GCF_001194135.2 Octopus bimaculoides
TATTTATGCATAATGTGCACATATGTTTGGGCAAATGCGTTCGGGTGTGAATTTATATATGTATTTAGGTCTTTCTCGTAGATCAATTCTAGAAATAATATTTATATTCGATCAAGCAGTAGATTTTTCACACGTATAAAAAGACACATACCAGCATTTACGATTTTATACGCAAATACACACACATGCAAATATGTGTGTGTGTATACACACAGAATTGTACACTTGTTTTACTGTCTGCCTACTCAATTTCCTAAGAATTTATGCCACAAATAACTATACATAATTTGGGCTCAAATATAAATTCTCTTTCACGCACACATATCGCTACACGTATATATTTGTGATGCTGTAAGCTCGTATATGGGCGTACGTGTAGGTGTGAAACAAAAATTAAAATTAGCAACCATCACCTGGTCCTTCAAGCATAACAAACGATATATAATTAATAAAACGCAGACATTTTTATTTAACACCTTTTCCTGGAAAATTGGCAACATTGGTGTATTACCTTTGTGCTTGACTCCTAACAGAGAAATAACTGTTGATATATTCAAGGTAACATAGATAGGAACATAGTCTGCTGCTAACATTTCTGATGATGTGAACAGAATGAGCGACGTGAGTTTAATTGCATAAACTCTAACTTGGCTAAAATGTCATCGAGAAACCTTATATGATGAAGTTAGCCTGTTAGAAATGGCAGCAAAATCTTCATCGAATTACATGCTCCCATCCTAAATAAGGGCAGTACAAGTTACTCTACATATTACTAATAAGAATAGAATGTCTTTGATCATTTGTCTGCAGGATAAGGTTACCTGGAACTGTTCGGTATCACCTCATTTGGTCTTAATATATTTTCTCTAGGAGAAGTTCAGAACTTCAATTAAATTCTATGAAACAGTCCAAGCTGCTAGAAATAGCAGCCAAACCTACATTAAATCATATTTAATGTCTTGAATGAATTGAACAACATATTAGGTAACCTAGGTTACCTAATATGAGGACACGGCTGCAATGCATTAGATAATGGATCTACTTGATCATACTTGGCCTTTTTATAAACAACACCGGTAACATATGTTATGTATTAGTTATCCTTTTGTTATATGCATTGAGTTAAATAATATCAAGTAAGTATCCATGAACTTTCAAATGACTAAAACAAGTAATAGATAATATATATGTATATATATATATATATATATATATATATATTTGTGTGTGTGTGTGTGTGTGTGTGTGTGTGTCATGGATACTGCTCATGGAAAAGTATGTTTACATTATTAGTCAAAGTCTGCTGTTCAAAATGTTACATAAAGTATGCAAAAATTAAATTGATTGCTAACTTAGATCTCAATGCTGTTAAAATACACCATTAATATGGGTACACTTTTATGAAAACTGGATGGAAAATGGAGCAACTGAAAAGTAATTCTCCAAGACTGTATTGATAAGTATATGATATTTCCAAGGAAATTGATAATCAGATTTATCGTGTCAGTAACTATATTGTGTTTCTATATGATTTCATAATCGCCCCAGTGTTTTAAGAAACATTTTCCGTACTCAGTAAGCGTTGCTACTGCTATGAGCAGCAATATCTTTTCTTTATCTCATGTGCAATCCAAATTGACACGAAATTATTGCTGGATTTAAGAAACATCAACATCAACAAGACAAACAATGTATGATTTCCAATATATTCAATTTCATTATTGCTTCCATGGCCAATCACTTTCGCAATGACCATCAGTAATAATTGAGTAAAATAACAATAATTGGTTAGTTTAACAAACTGAGTAATAAAATTTCCCCATTCTTCTTTTTATATAGAGCAATCTAGTCAAATTCTTAAAAACTAATATATTTTCTGTCAATAGGTCTACACGTTGCAAAAGTCATCAAAATTGCATTTAATAATGATTTTCTTCTAAAACTTAACTTTTAATGTCATCTAGGCGTGAATATATCTTATTTAATTGGTATATTATACTTGCTTTAGTCATTAGACTACGGCCATGCTGTCTTGGTGAAAGCCTGATGCTCTACCCAATGCAAGCCGACAAAAGAATGCATTCCCATGCCGGGAATCAAATCTAGGCCGCAAGGGCGAAAGTCAGTATAACCTGATATTTACAAAGAATCACTGTCATTCCTCCTGATGGTGTTAGATTAGAAGATCTTTTATAGAGTCATCAAACTGTGTAAATATTTTCTGTGGCTCTGTAGATTCTGAGATCAAATCCTGTTGGTGCCATTCTTTCCCTTTAGCTCTACAGGGTCGATAAAATAAAGTGCCATTCAAGTGCCGAGGTCGATTTAATAGATTAATGGCCTCTTCTCAAATCTGTGGTTTTGTGTCTGTATTAGAAACGATTATCATCATTCGTCATCGTCAACAACGACTGCACTTGTGCTCAGCTAAGTAAGAACGGACATATTGTAATGCACGCGCAGTTGTGTGTGCGCAGTGGTGTTTGTGTTTGTGTGTGTG
>NC_068985.1:47461389-47466071 GCF_001194135.2 Octopus bimaculoides
TATATATATATATATATGTAAACACATACACACACACGCGCAAACACACACACACGCACACGTATATTTATATATCTATATATACACAAATATAAATGTATAAAAGTTATTAATCTACACATAAGCGTATTATTACACATGTGAACATATTGTTACATACAAATACAGGCATTTGTGTGTGCGTTGGTATGTACCAGTGAACATGCCTATGTGTATTTGTGTTAGTATTCAAGTGGATGCGAATATGCGGTTATATTTTAACTCCGATGTTTTACTGTCTTTAATATATCGAAATTTCATTTATAACTATTCCAATCTTATCACTTATATTTTTAATCTTGCTAAGATCTCTCGTATTTGATATTTCTACAATGAGTTATCATTTGGTTTTTGACATTATATGTCCGGAACGAAGAATTCAAGATATGATATACGATCTATATGCACATCTACTTTCCTTCCATATATCTATTATAATTCCGCTGGCTTACACTCTGTAGCTTTTTATATCTCACATTATATTCATATCTATTTATTTATATCTGCGTCTCTATCTACATCGCTTCATTTTGTGGCATATGGGTTTTGAAATATGCTTGTCTGTCCAAGAATGTACCTAATAGTACAATAAATATGGAAGAGTAGTCAGTCTGTTTAAGTACATAGTCATACACACACACACTTATTTATATGCATGTGTATATGTATGTATGTATGAATAAGTATGAATGCATGTCTGCGTAAGTGGGTGCGAGTGATTCTGTAAGTGTGATAAATACAGATGCTTCTACGTGTATATATAAACAGCGCACTAATGCAATAGCTTCTGGACAGAATAGTATACGAAGTAAATGAACGTACATGATATATGTAACAGTTTCTACGGCCGTCTAAATAACGGGAAAAACATTCGCTAAATTTATATGTGTAGGATGGAAGAGATACATTTTCAGGACGTCTGAGATTTACAGATTCACAGAAACATATCTATCTATGTATTTGATATCTATCTATCTATCTATCTATCTATATGTCTGTCTGTCTGTCTGTGTGTCTATCTATCTATCTATGCTATGCTATGCTATATGTATGGCATGTGTGTGTGTGTGTTTATGCACCTCTTTCTAAGTAGCTGTGTCTCCCCACCCTCTCTCTCTCTCTCTCTCTCTCTCTCTCTCTCTCTCTCTGTATATACATGTTATACTGATATATTATATGTATACACCTTACGATATTTCAAATCTGTTTGCGGCATATTTTTGCTTTCAAAGGCAATATAACTGCAGATTAGAGTTGAGAAAAATTCTCACTCAGTATTAAGTTATAACCGCACCATCCTCAGATTTGTGGTAAAATATCTTGACCTCCTAGATGCATTTCGGGACCCATAGTACCTTTTCAGTTAGAGATACAAAAGGTCGATAACTCTCAGCTGACCAGCAACCCGTAGCTTTACAGTAGGACAGTTGATACTAGTGACTGTGGAGGGACGTGGCTTAGTGGTAAATGTGTAAGATCGTAAGATTGTGGTTTTCATTCCTGGATCGGGCAACACGTTTTGTTCTTCGGCAAAACACTTCACTTCGCGTTGCTCCAGTCCATTAGCTGGCAAAAATGAGTAATCCTGTGACGCTCCGGTGTTCCATCCATTTTAGGAATATATATGCTATGAAACCAGGAAACTGGCCCTTATCAGTTGTTATGACTCGAGAAGGTAACTTTATCTTTACCTATACTAGTGACTCTCTTGCACATGAGGACCGCCAATCAGAACAATAATTTTGTAGTAGTGCCTTGTTCCAGTCCACTCAGCTGGTAAACATGAATAATTCTGCGACTCACCGGCGTCCCTTTCCAGTGTTTGGAGAAGGATATACACGCCACAGAATCTGGGAAACCGGGCTTATGAGCCTATGGCTCGAGAATGGACCTTTATTCAATTTGATGTTATTTCTTTTCACAACACCCAAATAGAATGCCTGTAATTTGGTGGTTTGTCGTATGGTAATGTATCACCGTATAATTTATAGTCTAGATTCCCTTGATAGTTTTAAATGTGTGAATGTGACAGTCATAAATATAAGAACGATTTGACTTTTTTTTTTATAGAGACATTGCCAATCGTTTGTGCCGTTTAATCTACTTGAAATTATAGAAATTGCAGATGTTAAATGAAGTTAAGGTTATCTCGACAGATTTTCTATACAAATTATAGCCAGCACTGGTTTTGTTACGACGTTTTGTATCCGAGATGCTTGATGTAAACAATAACAATGAGATCGAAGATGAAAAATGGGTAATCGGCGCATATGACATATTTCAGAAGTTTTTGTTCCTTCATCAACAGCCATCCAACCCATTAATCATCCAGTATCCGAGACGTTTGAAGAGATCGAAGATGAAAAATGTGTCCCTACACGTCGTTAAATGAAGTAGTTAGAAGTTAGAGGAGCACAAAACAGCAGTGAATAAAAACGCTAATTTCTACACCTCCGTAAAAAGAAAAAAACATCAATACCTGTCACATTGTTCAGAATGTAATAATATATCACACTATAATGTGCGTTGAATTCGATATTAAGTCATTTCAGGCACAACAACGATTCCTTTTCAATTATTCTGAGATCCTTAAAAATTATATTGCGTGCATCGATCTTTCACCACCCTATCGGCTAAAAACAAAAGAATAAAGAAGAAAATCAATACTAGTATATCATCAATTACTCGATAATTACGTATTCACAAATTGTGTTGTTGTTTTTATACATTTTTTTTAGCGAATTACAAAGAGATGATTGGAAATATATTTTGACCTAGCAACGATTAGATTCAAGTTGTTCATTTACTTCTCATTGGTCTTTACTGGTTGATGACAAATGAATGCTCTTGTTGTTGCAGTTGTTGTTTTATCAGTAGTACACCAAGATTGAACAGATCTAGGATGAAAGTTGTACAAACCGTCATTATATCCTGTTATTGTAACGTGGTGATGAGAGCACTATTCTAAGGATATACACATTCTCTTCCATTCAATAAACAGTAGCACGTGATTCAGGATATTTGCCTGATTTTCGAGAACACAGAGTGTTTCTCCTTCCCTTAATAATTGTTTTTGTGGCTACTACTGTAAATTCCCGATGGAGTAAAGCTATGATCAAACATGTTCCAGTTGGGGTCAAATATGACACTGACTTCCAGCTGCCGACTGTTTGCGTTAAAAACGATCATGTGAAACAATTTCAGATAGTTTTTTCCTTTACTATTTCTAACATTTAGAACGTGGGAGATTGGCTTATCTCTCTAATAACACGCTCCACACCATTCTGTTGAGACTGTGTGCCCGCAACAACTGGGATTTGATGCTGGGAAGTATAAGATTGAAGTCGCTTAAGCTCAGCATAAGCCAACGTTGTAAGATAAGTCTCGAAAAGATTATAACTTCCTCCCACTCTCTGAGCTTCTTCTCCATCTCGGGCTGAATCCTGTTAAGAATCATCCTGTTGAGGGTCTTTGCTACGAGCAATATCAATGAGATCCCCTTGTAGTTGTTGGTGTTAGAGTCATCTCCCATCTTTGGCACTGGAACGATGTTACTGACCCTTCACTGATTCGGGGCAACTCCTTCTTCCCAATGCCTAGTTACGAAACTCCAGGTCGATTTCATCAAAATTGCGCCTCCTCATCACCTCTAGCACTACTCCATCTTCTCCATAGGTCTCTCGGTCATTGATTGTCTTATTGGCTCCCTGAAGCTCCTCTTTGGCGAAGGGTCCTGTCTCAATATCCAGTTCCTCAAACAACTGCCTGATCTCCACAGTGTTCTGGGTTGTGGAGGGCGTCTCTTCTAGAAGGGTCTTAAAATGGTCCAGTCATTTACTCTTCCTATTCTCGGGTCCTGTTCCCTGGATCTGGCTCGAACTCCCTTTCTTCCTTCCTTATGAGCGCATGGATGATCGTCTAGTTCTCTTTACACTTAGACCTGTCAACCGCTCTCTCCGCACTTCTGCTCTTCTCCATCAGTTCCATCCTTCTGACCTCAGTGTAATCGGTAAAAAAAATTCTTCCATCATCACCTTCACATTCTCCTTCCTCTCCTCCGCAGGATTAGCAAGGAATTGGTGCTTGACAGCTTTCAGATGCTCTCTAGCTCCACACACTTTTGGGCCTGCAGAGCTAACATTCCTCCTCTACTTCTCTCTCCTGGCACTAGGTCGTCACTTGCTTCTGCCACTGCTTTGGTGAAGTACCCGTACCTCCTCGTTACACTCTCCTCAGTCCCTCCAAACTTTGTCTTCTCTGTCTTTCCACACAGAGCACTGAGCCTGTTCCTCCCTTCTACTGTGTACCTCTCTTCTAGTTTATTATCTAACTTGAAAGCTCCCCAGCCATAGATTTTACTCGGGGACTGAGTCTTAAGCCGGTGGTTACTGCCCAGTGTACTTAAATAGTTGTATGGTTCTGTGTTCAGAACACTATTCCGCCACTTCTTCCACATCAGAATGAAATCAATCTGGGACTTAAACAGGCGCATATCAGAAATATACGTCCATATTATATTTATATTTGTATGTGTGTGTATCTATCTATCTATCTATCTATCTATCTCTCTATCTCTGTCTGTCTGTCTGTCTCTCTCTCTCTCTCTCTCTCTCTCTCTCTTTTTATATATATATATATATATA
>NC_068985.1:47466154-47469184 GCF_001194135.2 Octopus bimaculoides
TATATATACATATGGGATGGGGATTGTATGTTTGGGTAGGTAGTTCTGTGCATTCACCATGATATTGCTTGTTCCTATTCATATTCATGAGCAATATCACTCTGTCCTTGTCACCAAAAGTCACATGTGTAGTAATGTTTGACATTTATTACATTTTCGGCTTTTAGACTTTTCTTCATATTTCCTAAACAATTCATTTCATAATGACTGTTTCACAGTTTCTGTATTTATCATCCACTTTCACATACAAACTGTGATATTTATACATTTTCCTGATTTCGTCTCGAAACCGCTTCATATATTTAAGTTCAGTTCTTCAACTTAATAGAATGTTTCTTTACATACTATACACTGTTCCCTTTACAATTACCTGTATTATATTTCGTCTAAAAATATACAATTTATACAACATGTACAAATCAAAGCATTCAACAAGTTCCTTCATTTATTATTGATTCTATATTTCGTTCTGACGATTCCTTTAAATTTGAACAATTCATTTCTCAATTCTTGCATCAGTGTTTTTTTGTATAAGTTTCTCTATTGCTACACACACACACACACACATGCACGTGCTGAAACGCACCATTCAAATGCACGACTACATATATACGGACTGTTACACACGGATACACAAAGACTGTATTTCTACGCTACCAAAACAATACACTGAGGCATTTAGTACCGAGACACTGCATAACACTTGTGTTCGTATGTTGGTGTGTAAATGATATTTGTGCATGTATATCAGAGTTTGATGGAAATATTTTGTAGCCTTTAATAAGTTTTCGCCGTTCCTTTTCTTCAGCGTAATCTGACATGTGAGTGAACAAACCTACTATCAATTATTTTCGTCCTGCTAGAATTTGTAGTTTAATCTTCCTCAGTTCACTCTCTACTCTCCTAGAAATGGAGCCTTTGCAATATATAGTCGTAAGTCTTCCAGGACATTGAAAATTTGAGATGGTCGTGACTAGCAACTTCAGCTGACAGACTTTTCCATTCCCTGTTTCTTAAATAGTATTTCACTTGTGTGTATAGGCAACTAACAAAAAAGAAAACTGTTGAAAGCTATTATATATTTGACTTATAATTAAAAAAATGAAAATGGTTTGGAATACAAGTTACACTGATAGCAGGAAAAACAAGAAAGTAAGTGATATAATAACGGAAAAATGTGAACAAAAATAGAAATAAAGACAGCGTAACTCTTAAATCTGTCTCCGCCAAAATCGTTTAATAAATACAAATCAGAGAAGGGTGGGTAACACCAGAGAGAATTAATAGATAAACTATCAAATTTTAGACCTCCATTATCGGAATCAGATTTATCGTCTTACGAATTTTGTCAGTTACTGAACAATACTAATAATATAGATATTACTGACTGGGGTATTGGTTAGATTCCAATAAATTATACATCACGCAAGTGTCTTACAGAATAGCATTCATGTTTTTTTCCGGTGACTATTCAGATAATATACAGCAATATATTCACATACGTGTACATAAATATATATATAAGCTTGCTTCCCAAACACATGTTTCGGGGTTCATTCCCACTGCGTAGCACGTTAGGCGAGTGTTTTCTACTATATGTATGTATATATATATATATAAGTATATGTGTGTGTACGAGTCTTTGCGTCTGCGTTTATCCCCATCACCGCTTACAACCATAGATTAGCGGTTCAGCAAAAGAGATCTATAGAATAAGTACTAAGCTTAATAAGTAAGTCCTGGGGTGAAATTGTTCGACTAAAAACTCTTCAATGCTGTGCTCCAGCATGGCCGTAATTAAATGACTGCAACAAGACAAAGAACAAAAGAACAAAAGAGCTCATGATTTTATAGGCGCACGCGTGGCTGTGTGGTTAGAAGCTTGCTTCCCAACTACATGGTTCCGGTATATATGCATATCTTTGTGTGCCTGTGTTAGTCCCCACTCACACCATCGCTCGCTTGACAATCGAAGTTGGTGTGTTTACGTCCGCGTAACTTAGAAGTTCAGCAAAATATACCTATAGAATAAGTACTATGCTTACAAAGAATAAGTCCTAGGCTCGGTTTGTTCGACTAAAAATCGGTGCTTCTGTATGGCCATAGTCAAATAACTGAAACAAGTAAAAGAATAAAAGAATATATATAATAACCAGATTAAAAGTGATAAAATGTTCAAGTCGGTCTTCAAAAGATTACTAATGGTAAATACAAATTACTACTGATGGATACAATTTGCCACTGATAAAGATAGAATTGTTATCAAGGATAGAAGACTTAACGGAGACGTAAGTTTTGAAATGCCAACCATCTCCGTTGTTAAACGAAATTGATGTAGAGAATAGAGAATGGAATCTTCTTAAGCGACATACAATAGATATAATTATATCGTTTACACATGATGAATACTAAGATTTATTTAACTGACTTAATTACAGCTTTATTGCATGGTATATAATTATATATAGTGAATGCTAGCTGCTCAGACGCTTCTACGTGTATACAATGTTTATAATGATATCTGTTGTATGATACATAGACGCTAACATACTCGATATCATTTCGTTTTGTAAAAGAAGTGAAGGACGGCCTACACAAGTTTGAAAATATACAATCCCAACAAGTGTGCCTAAAGATGTAGAAAACATTGATAAAATCTATCAATTCATAAATTCAACAAAAACGTATTTAACAGCAAAGGCATGCGAAAATTTAACACTCTATAAAACTGTGCTTGTATGTATGAGATATTAAATTTCACTATGTCATGACTTTCATGACTTACACAATAAATATGTCTTTTGTGCTAAAAACGTTGATCAGTTGGCCCAAACTCTTTTCACAGAAATGTCTGTATCCATTTCATCACCGCATCCTTCAACTTATTGGCTCTTCCGTTTTGAGAATCGAAGCTTGAAAACAAACAAAATTTACACACCACACGACATTTTATAATATTTGTTCCAAATTTTGATACAAGGCTAACAATTTTGGGGGACTGGTAATTCGATTACATCACCCCCCCCCCCC
>NC_068985.1:47469384-47471817 GCF_001194135.2 Octopus bimaculoides
TACGGGACAAGGCCAGCAAATTGTGGGGAATGGGGTCACTCAATTACATCGACCACAGTGCTCAACTGATACTTTTTTTTTATTGACCCCAAAGAGCAAAAGCAAAGTTGACCTCGGAACGAAATGCCATTAAGCATTTTGCCCATCATGGGAACGATCACCCGCTTCGATAACACCGCTCGACGTTCGAAATACAATTTCAGTCTTTCTTACGAGTCTCCAATCAGTTGACGTCTAAATAGCTCCACGTCTAAATTCTAAGACAAATCTATTCATAGTAAGAGACAGAAATTACGCATTGGGATCGAACTGAGCAGCTTATGATTACTGACCGAAATTTTTTCATGGTATGGCCATTTATTCTCGAATTTTTTTCTCTTTCGGCTTTAATCATTGGACTGCTTCTGTGTGTAGGCGACGCACGCACACATTCAGAAACACACAGAGACATGATACATGCATGCATACATACATAGATACTTACATAGATACACATATATATACATACATAATATAAATAATACACACATACATACACGCACACCCACATACATAGCTACACAACTCACACACGCATACACACTCACGCACACATACACACGTGCACACAAATATGTATAAAAATAACCATGCATAAATTTAGAGTGATTGAGAAAATAAGAGAGGAGATTTAATAAAGTATTGAAGAATTGAATAGACGTGTGTTTATGTATATACACACATTAACACTCGCACACACACCCACTGACAAGCAAATACACACCTATAAACATACATATACGTGCACACAGTGACACATATACATGTATGTAAATGTATGTAAATGTTGACATAAAGTACTTAGACTACAGGATCTAACGCAATCCTCTTTTTTTCTTTTCCTCGTAAATGTAGTATTAGCTTTTTGAAGTCTATAATACTCTGGACGTAGTGGAGTTAATGTGAAATACTATAAAAACACAAACCACATTTAGTATTGGAAAAACAATAACACTGACTAGAAGTTTACTGATTAGTTTTAAATAGGAATAGTTAGATTAACATGTTAGCTCTGGAGAATCGATCTCTCTTATGATTACGATAAATATGTGTGTCTGCGTGCGTATGTGTGTTTGTTTCTGAGTAAATGTGCCTGTATGTATGTGTGCGCGTGCATACACTTATATGTATATTTTCTTGTACACACAAATATACACATACTTATAAATATATGTATGCATACATGTATATTTGTAAATTTTGCCAGTGTATCAATGTCTATGTATTTATCCTAATGTTTCCATTTATTTTAGAAAAAGTTTTTCCCATGAATTATAACTCAATACGCAAACTAAAGCAACGATCATTTCTTAATCCTATTTAATGGTGCTATATCACATGATTTATACCCCAACATTAGTCACCAAATTTTCTCAACAATTTTCGTGCAGCCATCGAACGAAATTTTCATCTGATTATGTGTTCTAATTATTACAGTTAACATAAGTATTATTTCTTAATTTTTGGAAATGCTTCTGGGGTTAGAAATTATTATCTTAACACTGTTATGTTTAAATTAATATCTTCCTGTTGGTTATTATATTCACGACCTTTCGTCGTTGAGCAATGTTCTCAGCATTCCAAACCGAACCGTGTATAATGTCCTCAGGCTGATTGTTCTCATCTATTTTGTCTATGACTGGACTATTCTTAATAATGCTCCTCAGTTATGTCTCTTGCTTGGTCCGCATGAGGCATTGATCAGGGTTTATATATATATATATCACTTAGAAATCTAATCTAATAAACACAAGACAAGAACATGCACCAAGATGCCTTCATATAAGAAAATGTACATTTAAATAAACACATTACACTTTATATAATAATAAAAAATAATTATAACAACAATTCGGAAACCAAGAACGCAAAAATAAATCAAACATAATAGAATACCTCTACACTATGGATATTCTCTTTGAAATGAGTGGAATAGTAACGTTTTAATGTTAATGATAAATCTACGTAAACATTCAATCAAAACTTGACCTATTTTTAGGACTGTGTTGCTTCACCTACCACATATAGTTAAGATTCATACAACTATTAATAATGGAATCCAAATCTCCCACAAAACACTTTATTTAGTCAGTCTGTTGATTTCTTCAGCTTAACTTCGAAGCGGTAGAAGGTAAGGAACCTGATGTAACTGCACCGACCATAATGCTAGGTTACATATCCAACTGTGTGCAGTTGATGCAGTTGAAACATACGTAAATCCCGTAAAGATGGTGTAAATAATTTCTAAATAAAATTATGGATGTGAAATGTTCCCGTTCACCGTGTCTGTATATCTATCTATCTATCTATCTATCTATCTATCTATCTATCTATCTATCTATCTATCTATCTATCTGTCTGTCTCTCTTCCTCTCTCTCTCTCTCTCTCTCTCT
>NC_068985.1:47471836-47476398 GCF_001194135.2 Octopus bimaculoides
TTGATAGGAAGGACAACAAAAGAAAGAATGAGACCTCGATATTATTTAAATAGAGGAATTTATCTGTAAAAATATGTGATACTTATTCGGTAGCCATGATAAATCTCCAAGTTTCGGATGCCAGTATGGGGGCTCACGCCAACATTTCTTCAGTTATCCGGCCATTGAAAATTCCTGTGAAAAATGACCGTTAAGCAAAGGGAAATTACTGTGTGCTGACCGTCATTAAGACAAAAGAGCTAATAGACTGCTAAGTAAGATAAAGGTAAGGGAGTTACTCCCTTACCTTTATCACGTCCCCTCCCCTGTATGCCAGTAATTATTGGAGCACTGGAATCAGAAATGAGAAAGCTGATTCAAAAGTCTACAGATCTACGCCATGACTGGAACTGTAAAAATTTGCAAAAACTTTCCAGAAGTTTATCATTTAAGTATATATGAGTATGTCTAGATATGCAACAATATACGTTAGAATACATACCCAAGCAAAATATAGAAATCTGATCTTATAGTTACATACAAAAGTACCCTGTTGAAATTCCAAAGAAGGAGCCTTGGATCTAGGTTAGAAACCGGCTTGTCTCTATTGGCAAAAAAATCTTGAAATAAAACTGAATAATGACATGCATGCACATACATATTGTTAAGAAAAACGCTCACCAAGTAACACATGTTAACATGTTATCAATTCACATATTCACTATGTTGTTGCTGAGTAGGAAAATTATGCGGTGAAAACTTTTATTGATCTGTTTATATTTCAGACTCCAATATGGTGTTTCACTTCTATGATCGACCTATTGTAGACATAACTAACACACGACATATACATTGATTCTTTCAGCAAGTGCCATCCTACACGTACTTGGCAACCATAGCCAGGGAAAATACCAAGAAGATGACGAAATTCAAGGTTGTAGGATACAGAGAATATGCCGGCAGTGATAGATACAATCTATTTTTGAAAAAGAGTGCAGCAACATCTTCTCTGTCTGAGACTCATCTTTGACATCACGTGGGTTTACCAAGTGACTAAAATCACGTCTGACTTCCACTCTACCCCTTCAACCTGTATCAAAGTTTGGTCTTTTTACATGGTATATAAAATACGTGTCGTTACAATTGCCCTCGCAGGATTATGGTATTAGAAAGTGACTGAAACTAAGGAGAGGAGCTGAAGATTTCTGGTTCGGAATAGCGTGCTATATGAATAGAGAGAACCGTGATAATAATGTTAGGCAAAGCCTTCATATAGTCACACCAGTGTTATTGCTGTGTGGATTGTAGAGTTAAAGGTGAGGCGATAAGGTCGAAACAAGATTTTCCAGATGCTGTTACACTACAATACGAGATTAACCGATGTCATAGTCAAGACTATCTGTTCCATATCTCTACATACAATACCTAGGCAGGTTTGGTGAAGTTTACAGCATCTTTCTGAAGAGATGGTTTCCTGTAAAAACTACTCGAAAGCTGGCAACCTTTTATCTCTATGAAAAATTCCAGCGCAAGTACATAGCATTTGTGAAGTAAGATGACTAAAATGCCAAGTATCGTTCTACGATAGATGGTGTAAGTATCATAAATACCAGTGGAGTTGATACAGTTTCTCTCTACAAAATTCCATGAACAGGGTAACACTCAACTGTTGTCTACAGTCGTTCCGTAATGTGGAATATTATCCAATACCACAAAGAAGAAAAAGCATAAATAACTATGCCTTCAACTATTAAACTTTCTTATCGTGCATATATGAAGCAGGTTGAGGCAACAGATGTTTTTAGGATTTTCACTGATGATATATAGTAACATCTGTCTCCATGTTATACCATTTATTTGATACAACTTGTTGCACAATCGTTGCTGAATTGTTTATTTTTAATTTTTATATATAACATCTAAATATTCATTATTTATTCTTTAGTTGACGGTTTTCATAATGAGTAGTGAAAAGACTAGAGACATTTTCGGCTACCAGTGAAGAAGCACTCGTACACCAGAACTCGGTCCTTCACAAAACACCATCAATCGACACCTCCAAAATCTGACGCGTGAACAGTTGCAAACAACTGCTGGGACATCTTTAAAATGCCCGTTTTTTGGTGTTAAATTGTAACTGGGGATATAAAATGAATCTATTTTTATAATCCTAATAAGAGAAACTAGTGGATTCGATCCGGTTAGAACATGTTGGCATGCTGAGTGTTTGGTAGAAAATTGAGAGAATGTTGCACTGTGATCTCGTTCCAGATGATCATGTGAACGCTAACCATTATGATCAATAACTACCGTAAGTATATGATGCTTTGAACGCCTGCTAATCGAAGACGCACACTCATACAGCATGAAAACGACTTGCAACACACATTGCCAATGTGACCAAGAATGAACTTGAAAAACTTGAGAGACTGGAAGCGCTACTTCATAGTGACTACAGTTCAGACCTTGCCCATCAGATTATCACATTCTCCGAGAAATGTCACATTTCCTGCACGGAGAGAAGTATAACGATATGGAAGAGATTGATAGAGTTTATTGTCTCTATTCCAATCAATTGCTATAAGCATGGAATCGAGCTTCTGATACAATGATGGCAACAGACAATAGACTATGATGACATATATTTTGAATTCTTATTTAAAGCCTAAAATACGAAAAATCTTTTGACTCAAACTGGTGTTTATATTGTGTGTGTGTGTGTGAGTGAGTGTGTTTGTGTGTGAGTGAGTGTGTTTGTGTGTGTGTGTAAGTGAAAGAGAGATGGAGAGTTACTGATTATACTCGACGTAAAGAGACAAAAGTAATTAATGATAAGAAAAATAGTAAATGGGCGAGAGAATGGTTTCTATGTTTAATAAACGAAAATGTGTATAGTTCATTATAGAACAAAAGGCAGAAAATACGGTGTTAATCCTATCACAATATAATCAACATATATAAAGCTTCCTTTTATCTTTAAAAGAATTTATTATGAATTTAGAGGAAATGTAAAGCCTCCAAGTACGATAACCGTTTACTATATATTTTGATTGTGCTTATATATGTATGTGCACCTGTATGTGTGTGAGTATAAGTGTGTATCTTTGTGTGTTTGTGTTTGTGTGTGTGTGTGTGAGTGTGTCCTAATATACAGGGAAATCAATTTTTATTCTCTGCCAAACCTCTAAAGGATCCTTCTATCACTTTGCTTTGTTATATTTTATTTTCATGATAGCGATTAAAATTCAAACCACACACCTAACAAATACCATTGGTGTGAATGAAGATAGAAGTGAGATTTTTGAATAGGAAAGTGCTTAAAACAAATGACATTTCTCACTGTATGTTTCAAAACTGAGATGTAGATTGGAAATAATTTTATCATCAACATTTTAATAGTAATAATGATATTCACAGTCATGTCAGTCTTTCTTTCTATGTAAATTGAATTCCTTGTTTACTTTGATATACATCAAAGTCTGTATAGAAGGTTAACTTTCAAAGACAGTAATAGTAACGTTTAAATTAATTATGTTTTTGTATTTCGATCATTTCTCAATAATATGTTGAGATATCCCCACAAAAGCAATAAATATTCCATCTTTTATTATATAACTAACAATATTTTCTAATATGTTGTCATTATTATTATTATTATTATTATTATTATTATTATTATTATTATTATTATTATTATTATTATTGTTCAGTAGTTTTATTTTTATAACGTGCTTTCACTTCACTACCGAGCGCAGCTCTGTGTGCCTTGGGTATGTGCTGTGGTTTGCTGTGATACTCTTATGGTTACTGTATATATTATTATTATTATTATTATTATTATTATTATTATCATCATTATTATTGTTATCATCATCATCATCATCATCATCATCATCATTGAGGTGCTTACCTGTATTTCCCCTGCTGCTACGTTCTGAGTTCAAATTCCACCGAAGTCGACTTTCCCTTTCATCCTTTTGGGATCGATTAAATTAGTACCAGTTACGCACTGGGGTCGATATAACCAACGCAATACCTACCCTCAAATTTGAGGCTTTGTGCTTCCAGTAGAAAAGATTATTACCTCTTCCTTACCGAAGGTGAAGGTATTGTTTTCAGTCGTGTTTCTCTGGACAAGATATCTCAAGAACCACTGGATGGATTGGGATGAAACTTTCAGGGATGTTTGGCCTCACAATTGGCACAAACCGATTAGATTTCGGTATCGATCCGGTATCGGGCAAGGATTCTGGATTATTTTTCACATTTTCTTTACTTTGCATGTGTATGTAAAGTTTCGCATAGTTCTCTTGCACACGCACACACACACATGCTCGCACATTTTCAGCGTTGAACATTACTATCCCATTTCCATTGTACACACACAAACATATACACACGCGAGCGCAAACATTCTTCTCTTTTACACACACATATGCTCACACAATAAACTCTGTTTATCGGTTTTTTTCATTGTTTCCTTCACTATTCATCTATCCTTTCTCATTCATACGACGCTCTCTATGCCATTTATCTCCTCTACCTTCACCTCTCACTCCAGGTCTATTTATATATATATATAT
>NC_068985.1:47476453-47478212 GCF_001194135.2 Octopus bimaculoides
GAGGGAGGTATATATTTCGGTGCAAAGGATATTTTACACGGCGCAGTATTTTACAATCCTGTAAATAATAATAATAATAATGCTATTTTTATATAAGCCTAAAGTTTATGGCGATCACTGTAGAATGAGTAAAGAAAATAGTCTAATAAGAGGGCATATAACCCTTGACAGAAAAAAAAGAAGGCTTTCCTATCCGCGTGGGACTCTCCCCCACATCCCTTTTTTTAACGCGACTAAGTGTGTTACCTTTACACCAGCGAATTGGACTAATTCGCTGGACGATCAGATTTGAACTTAGGCTCAACAACGGTGGTGACCGCGACGATGACAAATGCTGAATACAGCGATTCATGTTAATACATACGTGCGATGCGTGGAATGAAGCGTGAATATACGTAGGCGTTAATAAATATAAGAGCTGAAAACAAAAGAAAAATCTAAACATTATACATCTACTGCCCAAACATTTGCCGTTTGTTATACTCCACCAGCTAAATAGTTACGTTGATAACAAGTTTTTAAAAAAAGCCATATTTCATACACTGTTCAATATTTCTATGAGATTAGATAAAAAGAAGCAACTTCAATCGGTACTGAATGAATGCAACGACCTCTGCAATAATACAACATATCTAGGTTGATATAACGCCTTCCAATGGGATAAAAATGAGCGCCCCAAACTATCGAATCGTTAGTTTACTCCGTTTTATAGATGACCATCTTCACCTTTGCTTCTCAAATTTATTTAACTTGTTATAATGCAACAGAACGAAATGTATTTCATAAAATTGCTGCTGACAGGTTCATAGCCTTTAAATCACTGGTTGGCCATAAATTATTCCATCAATATATTCGGTGGAATTCCAGTACAGCTTTTCGGTCACGATGTCTCGTATACTGAATTAAAATTTGAAATATTTTTGAAAACTATACCAATTGCAAGAAGCATTTATCTCCACACTTCTCTGTCCTTAGTAACCATATAATATTATGCAAGGCTCACGGAGCCTGGAATCGCCTTCTCTGGAGAGCATTGTTCTGTTCTGGGACATATCAAAGTCGTTTCTTATCACGACCTATTCTGTTTTAAGTTTAACAGGCAATCTTATACCTATTCTGTTTTAAGTTTAACGGGCAATCTTATCGAATAATTGTCTCAATACTCTCATTTAAAGATATTTATCTCAAAGTAATTAACATGCAAATTTTATTCCACTACGTTCCACATGTCTTCATTCTTCTTATTTTTTCCCTAAATGCGAACCTACATTTTATCGCACAGAATTAAAGAAGCTTCTGAAAGCGATCCCTTATTTTGCGATACATAATATAATTATCGGTGTGAGTCTGTTCTGATATGTTTGCATAAAATAAATATTAGGAAGATCTAACGGTTAAAAATTCAATTCAGATTAAGTTATTTCATATATATATCCGTTAGTTAGGGGATGATTCCTTCCATTAAAATGGCTGCTTGCTATTATCCCTGTGCCTTTTCATTGTTTTGATATTTCAATACATCTTCACAGGAGAAAGAGGGATACATTTTACTTATTTGATAAAGTTTCGGCTTAAAGGCTGAAGGATTCATGTATATATATATATGGTTTGTTTCCTTCTTGAAAATTTCATCCTTTCGGAGTCGATAAAAATGTACCAGTTGAACACTGGGCTCTATGTGATCGATTCACCGCTTTATTAAAATTGATGGCCTTGTACCAACATTTGAAATCATTATTATTATTATTATTATTATTAT
>NC_068985.1:47479976-47481124 GCF_001194135.2 Octopus bimaculoides
ATATATACATATGTGTGTGTGTGTGTGTGTGTGTATAAATATATATAGGTATGTACATACATATAAGTATATATTTGTGTGCGTGTTCGTTTGTGTGTGTGTATGTATGTATGTATGTATGTATGTATGTGTGTGTGTATTGCCTGCAAACAAGGTAAACATTCCAAAGATCGCTTTCTTTTTATTTATAATTTTTTTTTATATAGTAGATAGGTATTGTGCGCTGACAAAATAATAAATACTAATATATGGATCTCTAACACCACAAAAAGTTAAGGAGGTTTCTTTTTTCTTCTAATAATTTTCATGTTTTTTTTCTAGTTATTATTATATTACATTTAATACTCCATGTTTGTATTTTTTGCGTTTTCCATCTTTTCTATTCACTTTTCTCCATTTTCAGAATAACATTAACTGGATCGATTAATATTTGCCATTGTGCTACATTGGTGGAACGTATCGAATACATTTTATAAATCATAAATCATAGCTCAAGATTACAATCGTGTATTAATGTAGCTGGTTTCTATCAAATATTTCATTATATAGTTTATACTATATTTTATTTGTTGTTATCTTAACAGACCTGTTGAATGCATTCCCGTAGTGTAGCCTAAAGCCTTATTTCATTCGATCTCCCGATTTATTATACACGGTGGTTTAAGAGCAAGAAAAGAAAATAACTACAATAGCACCTAGAGAATATTGCATTATCATAAAACAAAACCAAGCTAGTGTTAAATATTTTATTCTCTAAATATTTGATCTGCTGTTGATAATTGTTGTTTATAAGCGCGGGGATCCTAGTGGCTAGTGACATCAGTCTATCAGTCAATAGTTCGAGACTTCGTATTACCCTATCCAAATGTTCAAATCAACTTAGACAGCGCTCTTATTGAATAGCCCACCTAGTTAAAGATAAATGGCATGATAAAGTACAAGTTTTAACTGCAAACTTTGGCAAGATAGTTTCTGTTGTATTTCTCGGGACTACGTTCGAAAAAGAGGAAGTATTTTACGCCCAAAAATGTATTCAAAAATTTCTAAGATATCTATGTGTGCATGTGAGTTTCTATCTCTCTTTTCTCTCTCTCTCTCTCTCTCTCTCTCTCTCTCTCTCTCTCTCTCTCTCTCTCTCTCTCTCTCTC
>NC_068985.1:47481693-47482996 GCF_001194135.2 Octopus bimaculoides
ATATATATATATATATATATATATATATATACAACTACATTGTAAGGTTGAGCTGCTCCATGGCTGGCTTAAAATATTAAGAAAGCGTGAATTTCCCTCTCATATTTACTTGGTACACTTAGTGAGTTTTCTTTTTGTTGCATATGTCACAAAGACAAAGCCCACTAAAAACGATGAAATGGCTCTCAGTCTTCCTTTACAAATTCATTTAGCGTTTATATTGCAATGCTGTCTTTTTTTAGCGAAGAGCTTAATTGTCTGTCATAAAGAGATCTTTAGTCAAGAGAGACAACTAACGATAATATTTTGATTTTTATTGATTTCTAGAATGGAGGAAAATTCTGAAAACTTTCTATTTCTCCAAGAAAAATGTTGTCAATAACCACACCCCAGCAAATTTGTTATACAATAGATAGGTATTGTGCGCTGACAAAATAATAACTACTAATATATGGATCTCTAACACCACAAGAAATTTAAGCAGGTTTCTTTTTTCTTATAATTTTCATATTTTTTCTAGTTATTATTATATTACATTTAATACTCCATGTTTGTATTTTTGGCGTTTTTCATCTTCTTTTCAATTCGCTTTTCTCCAAAATTTGCAAGTTTGAATTACATCGTATTGTCTGCCTAAATTGGATTAACAATATGTTTTAGAATTGAGTGACATGGCTCCAAACAGTTACTTTATTTTCTAACATGTTTCATGTCAATGATCCTTCCAATGTTATCGTATACATTATCATGGCAAACTTATTTTTAGTATCTTTACATCAAACGCAAACAAGGAACCTTGCCCACCACTGTGCAAGACCACCACAGTCAACAGACACTGGATGGCCTCCCCTAAAGCTTGCACAGTTGTCACGCCAATATTTTTACTAAATATTGGGGGCCTATTGCATCACAACAGCAACAAAAGCAAAATGAGGGTAGCGACATCAGGCTCCCTTATTCACAAAATGCCATATTACAGGAGGCTTTCAATAATACAAGTGAAGCAAAACGGCGGTGCCCCAGTATGGCCACAGCTTTGAGCTGAAACTAAAAAAAATATTGAATAATCTTTTTCCGTCCAAAATACCCCATAATTCCATCGTATTACGTAGGTGTGTGGTTCTAAATCCTGACGTGAACCCAGTTGAATAGATATATGTTAAATGATATTGAAATTATCGCTCTCCTGTCAGATTGTAAATCTAGAATTATTAAGTGTCCTTCACTTTCTAAGACGTTACCGTGTTTTCAAAGAGTTTCGTTGGTATATCTAGCAAGTCGCTCAACTGCATAAAGATTCCAC
>NC_068985.1:47483694-47485965 GCF_001194135.2 Octopus bimaculoides
CACACACACACACACACACGCACACACACACACACACACGCACACACACACACACACGCACGCACACCACATCACACACACACAGTAGCGGTCAACATTCTTGTGATCCTGAAATTTGAACTTTTATGGATCCCTTTTAAATCTAGGGACAATCGGGCAACCATCAACCATTGCCTGAAGAATATTGATAGCCTTGCAATTTCTTATACCACACTCTGTTATTGAGTTAAGTGAAGCACGAAAATCAAATATTATTTTTATACATATTTGGTTCATTGAAGACTGATAAACTGAATCACAGCTCAAGTGAAAATTAATATACTCTTCCACTCCAAGCACGTATGGAAATACCTACATCATGAAGCACGTGAGTATTTAACATATGCCCTCCTCCTGGAAGTCTAGAAAAGAAGACAAACACCTACTGAAAAATGACACGATGAGGTCGACTGAATGCGATATGCATGACACCTAATTTGCATAATTGTTAAAATGTTTAGAGATTGTTTTTGGCCCTTTTCTATGACCTTCAGATCAAACCTAATTTTGTAGGACAAACTATAGATATTTTCAAGTGAAGGTGTATTTTCATTCAGAACTTGTATTTTACAAAGAAATTTGTAGCTGAATGGTCTTCTATTGATAGAAATGTCATAAATCTACTGTATGATTTTTAAAAAATACTTCAGTATTTAATCACGATTAGCAGTTAGTCAGTTATATGCCAGGTCAGACATAGAGTCAACAATAATATAGTAATATATGGAATCTTGGTTGTTTATTTACCTTTACTTACATTTGGTTTGTTTTACCATATTTTCTATAAATTCTTCGTACATGTACGGTGATAGGTAATATTTATTTTTCAGTCTTACATTTCTCACGATGTTCAAGTAAAAATGTGTGGCATTTTTCAATAAGTTCAATGGTCCTTATAAGCTTCCGCAGATTGTGCGCCGTCACTAACTTCACAGCTGCTTGTCTGATCAGTTTCAACAGTAGAGGTTGCCAAAAATGATTCTATAAAATATTGCTCAGGCTTTCTGGTATTTAGAAATTTCACCAGGTCTCTACTTTTACGTTTCTGGTATCCACATACGTACTTTCACGACCATACTGTTATTTCTCGTGGGTCCTAATCCGTCTTTAAAATGAGCAAAGTTAATTTGTTGTCTCAAAATTAAGCTTTATTATGTTGATTAAAAGTTTGACACAGCTGCAGGATACATTTATTCGAATCTCCATGTCCAGTGTCTGATTCAAGTGTTTGTTTACTCACAGAATAAATACTTTAAATGAAACATTTCTGAAGTAATTTATGCAGAGGTATATGTGTTAAGGTTATAGGATGTAGAGATTACCTTCTACAAACTAATTCAGAAAGGAAATAAATTATTTTACTACTTGTTTCATTTGTTATATAATATATTTCGTACGCTACATTGACTTGCCTATACAATTTAACTGAAAATAATTAGTATTCACATAAAACAATGTTAGAATATAGACTTGGGATCGAAGTTTATTTTCATAGAATAGTGCAGTGCCCACTATAATATTAATTTGACAACCTCTAACGCGAATGGTCGCTCTGTCGGCTACTGCAGGTGATAAATGAGGCAACTGATGACGCGTGTTAATCGTATCCCTCTCAAATGCGTAAATGTATTTAAATATGAAAATATTTTATGCTATTTAATACTACTAATTGACAGGGGCTAGGGAATGGGCTTCAATTTTCCTATTCTGGTAATCTATCTTCCAATATTTATAAAGTCGAGATTCAAACAATACTTTTCATTAAAAAACCCAGTATTTTATAATAATATTGTTTAATTATTAAAAGTCGACAAATCTGATAAGTAAGAAGGAATAGAAAATGAAAGATATGTTTTAAAATTCGAAATAAAAATATTTTAATTTGAAATAAATGCAATAAAATTTTAGCTCAAACAAAATAAAATGAAAATGATTAAAAGAAAAGCAAATAATTAATTACTTCTCATTTTCAAAAATAGACTTTAGTAAACAAAGACTATTCAGTGAATTTTTTGAAAGACTTCATCTCAGAGAAAATAGATGTCTAGTTATTATGTAAAATATGAAGAATTTCTTATCTTTTACTGAAAATCGGTGGGAAGAAATTAAATAGCTCGATGCAAAACAGAATTATTATTCAGTTGTTGAGTATGGCGATACACACACACACACACACATAGTCGCACATATTTATGTATGTATGGTAAGTATGTATGTGTGCATATATATATA
>NC_068985.1:47486310-47488785 GCF_001194135.2 Octopus bimaculoides
TATATATATATTGAGAGAGAGAGAGAGAGAGATATAAAGAGAAAGGTATTAATGTACTATACTTTTCAACGCCGTTTCTGGTAGTCATTTTTGTGAGTTTTCTTCTTATTTTTGTATTGATTTCGTTTCTTTTCTTAGTGTTCCTTCAGAGTTTTACATTTTTTTGCTCTAGCGATGCTTTTAATTTTTTTCGTTCTGTTTTTCGCCTAGAGAAAGAAGTTAATAAAATCAAGACTTCAAACTAATATATGTTTTGACTTAGAAAACTATTACTAAATCTGAGGCTGCAGAAAAATTGATTAATTAAAATACAATTGTTTCTGTTGTTCCTTCTGAATTAAAGTCACTAACGTCATTTTTTTTTGTTTTTCTTTATATTTTCGTAGTTCGATTATTAGAGTATTAAATTTTATGTACGAATCTAAAATAGGGACTGGCGGTCGATGTGATCCGCTAAAACTTTGTAGGGGTTGCTAGTGACAGAAACAAGTAAATGAAATGCACAACTTTTCTTCAGTAGCAGTCATCAGTCTATTGAAAGTGTTGCAATTTGTTAAGAGCTATATCAAGTACTATATACATTTTTATTTTTATTTTACGGAGATCACCATGTACCACTGAAGTAACTCTTCCTTTCCTTGTGCTTCTGTAAAAGAATCACTGTTCAAAATCATCATCTTCCTAAAGATTAGTGAACTGGTAGAGTCCACAGACTAATCATATTTAGTCTTGTACTTTACTCTCTGGTTTCAAATTTCTCAACCGCGTCTTAGTGTTCGTTTATCTTGGATTATTAAAATACTCTTCTGTGTACTAAAGCAGTTCTAACAGACGCTTCAATCCATCCAATGACATCAAATTTGTGATACATAGAATAATACAGTCCGCCTGGTGTCTAGAAAAAGCCGGTTTGTTTACGCAGCATGGTTATATGTTTTTTTTTAAAATTTTGATCATAAAGATCCAAAACCGTTCCATTTCAGGAAAGATTTAGAGAAAAGACAGGAGAAGCATTAATGTTGCAACTACCTTACAAAGATACTCATATTTAATATAACAAATTACGATGTCAAATATATGATGTCAAACTAGTTCATGTCAAGTTTAAGTTAAATTCTATGAATAGATAATAAATATTCTGTCAAGTTTACAGTGCAGAAGACACTTGAGACGCTGAGATACAAAGCTTAGTATTATAGATGGAAATTTGAAGTAAAGCAGCAATTCAGTTCAATCGATAAACATCAGCCAAATTTCATTATAGTATTTAGTTTCGGATTTTTACGTTCAGAGTTTAAATCTATTGGCAGACGTTCTGGGGGAGACTAACCAAAACCTTTATCCCATAGACTACTCGATTTGTGCCCATGATAGAAACATTGTTATACATTGAAGTAAGATGGCTTTATAGAGGAATGCCTGAATTTGATGCCCTAATGTATTAAAAAAAAAATTATCACAACCATCATCATTTAATACCAAAATAGTATTAATTAGTGGTTGTGTATGAAGCTCTTACAAAGTTGAGTGAGATGTTATAACTAGCAAATGTTACCCAACACTTTCTATTCTGTAATAATTGAAAAGTAGTGACATATAGGGTGATGTAATGTAAGTAGAGTGTGTGAATGAAGAGTCGGACTAGAGAGTGCAGCAATGTCTTTGATCATGGGTGTTCTCGATGTCATCTGACATGAGACTAAAGAACAGTTTCAAAAACATTCTAGAAATGGAATGCTGAAGAATCTTGTAAATATTCGAACTCTAACACTCGTTGCACGAAAGATCCTGAATATTGCGAAAATTATGCCAAACTGATTTAATACAATCCCGGATTACTGAAACTTTCTACGCAATATTATGTTGTATAATTGCTCTTTAGAAGGGCGTTAACGCTTAAAAAAGTAATAAAACTCAAATATCAAAACGATATTCGTTAATCTCTACATATGCATTCCAGACTCCATATATTACCATTTAAATTACATGAGACTACTTAAAAATCGATAAACTACACGCTATAATTAGATTTTACGTTTTTCTTCCCTAATACTTATGATTAGATATCATTATATGAAGCTATATATATTTTTACTCAAACTCTTAAACGTTTTATTCAAAATAATCTCTATAAATACAATGATATACTGATTATATCAGAATAATTTAGTATTTAACTTCAGCATTTTTCTGTTAAATGCTCTTATTTCTTTGCTCTTCTCAGCGAATGTTCAACTGCTGTGTTTTATTTATTTATTTATTTATTGTACAAAATATTACATGGCTACTATCTCTGTTTTATCGCCAGGATTTCCATTCGTCGGCGAGCATCTCTAAATGATGAATGGCTTTATATTCTGCCAAATCTGTCTCTATTATTTATAGAGACATACACGGATGTATGTATGTATGTATTTATGTATCTTTACGTATATGTATATATATGCTTATATATATATACATATATATATATAT
>NC_068985.1:47490762-47492930 GCF_001194135.2 Octopus bimaculoides
TGTGTGTGTGTGTGTGTGTGTGTGTGTGTGTGTTTGTGTGGGTGTGTAGACCTATATTTACAATTGTAGTCTCTCATGTACATCGTTTTCAGTTTTACCGTTTCTTCATTTTCTTTTACACCTTCGAACACGCGCACACACACACAGACACAGATGCAAGCACACACATACACAGACACAGACACCCCCCCCCACACACACACACACTCACTCACTCACACGTTCAAACAGACACATGCATGCTAGCCTAGGCATCTGTACACAAAAACATTATCTCTGTATTTCTTCCTTTTGATAGCATTTTTTTCTTTTTGTGTTTTGCTTCCCAATCCTATTTCATTTAACTAAACTGACTCGCATTCTTACATATTTCTTCCAATTTTCTTCTCTAAATCATCTTTTTCATTCATTCTTCTCGTTTTATTTTATTTTATAGTCTTAAATCTTTAATTACACTTTCTTGCATTCACTATCTTCTTTCTTTCTATCTTTCTTTCATTCATTTTTCTTTCATTCTTCCCCCCTCTCGCTCTCCTTCTCCCTATCTCTCTGTATCGATTCCTCTATGTTTTTCTTATCCTATTTATTCCTCCTCCTGTCTTCGTATCTTTTATATGATGTTTTATCTCAGTCATCCTTTATGAAATAATACAGAAAAAATAACATAAACAAATAAATAATTCTACACGAATTCTGCATTGCAGAACTTGATGGTTAAGCTAGTTAATTTAACACGAATATTTGAGATAACCACTATGGGTCGGCTATGATTTTTTTTTCTTCATTAACTTATTCAATTCACTTCTTAGATCTAGTGATAATTTTACGTCAATCTACGAATTTATCATCTCAGGGTTGGAGTTCAGAATGATTTTGAACCAGTTACTTTGAAATATTTAAAGTTTGTTATCATTCAACACATAATATAAAATATTCATCAGACACTCATTATTTTCGTTAGGGCAGATTATCTATACATACATGCATGCATGCATGCATACGTACACACATACATACATTCGTGCCTACGTACATACGTACATACATACGTATCTGTAGAAGGAGCACTCGTCGGTTACGACGACGAGGGTCCCAGCTGATACGATCAACGAAACAGCTTGCTCATACAATTAACATGCAAGTGACTGAGCACTCCACAGAGACGTGTGCTCTTAGCGTACTTCTCATGGAGATTCACCCAGTTCTTTGAAATACAAGTAGTAGTCATTTTTGCCAGCTGAGTGGACTGGAGCAACGTGAAATAAAGTGTCTTTCACTAGGACACAACGCGTCGACGGGAACTGAACTCACGACCTTATCGTGAACCAAATGCCCTAACCACTAAGCCACGCGCCTTCACACGCGCGCGCACACACACACACACACACACACACACATCGTCAGAAGATGATATTTTCGAAAAAGGAGAACGCTCCAAAGAATAGAGCAGTAATTTATTTGCATGCAGTTAAATATATATCCGGTCATAGAATGACCAATGCTTTCGCATCCATAAAGTGTTTAGTTTCATTGACGGTTCGTCAGACTCAATGCCGGCATTGGGACTGACATATATTTGATTGCATGATATGTGTATGATAGACTTTCCCGTCAAAGACAGTGTATGAGCGTTTAGCTTTTGCCGAACGATCTGAACAAATGGTTTGATTATAATAATGTATGTGCCGTACATTAGCTCACTCCCGACATCAAATCGAAGTTGCCTGATCGGATGCACTGTGCACCACGCGTCGGGTATCGAAGTGATCGCAGAGCAAGGTGAGACGAAGTGTTTTGATCAAGTTAAATACCGATTCAACTTAGTATATACCAGTTCTATCGAATTTTGCGTCGGTAGAAACATATGGCACTATGTAATTGCTCCTGAGATATTCAAAATTGTTAACTCTTACCTGCATTCACCTGATGGAAACGTTTTATCATCATCATCATCATCATCATCATTATTATTATTATTATTATTATTATTATTATTATTATTATTATTATTATTACTATTATTATTATTATCTTGCATGATATAACACTTCTGTTCATGAATAAAAAAACACATTTGAGACAACTGTAGTGAACAATAATCCATCTGTTATTTCTTTACCAGCTATTTATATTATACATACACACATGCACACACACACACACGCATA
>NC_068985.1:47493590-47497020 GCF_001194135.2 Octopus bimaculoides
GTGTGTTTACGTCCCCCAAAAGAAACCGATAGAATAACTACTAGTCTTACAAATAATAAGTCCTGGGGTCCATTTGCTCGACTAAAGGCGGTGCTCCAGCATGACCACAGTCAAATGACTGAAACAAATGAATGTAAAAGAGTATACTTGTAAGCACTTTTCCTCTAACGTAATCTTATCAAGCAATACGCTAGCCATATGAGCCTTTTCTCTCCATTTCTTTGTTGCAAAAGCTTGACCATTGGTGTAACATCCTACTCCATTTCTGTTTACTTGAATAGTCGATGCTGAATAGTTTTGTGCTGTTTATATCTATATTTTTTCATTGGTCCTGCAACATGTTGCTAAACTTATTTTCCCCACCATTGTATATATGTATGAAATATTTCGCATCTGTTGATGTTTCATTACATAACTTATACGATATTGTGCTGGAATTCTCTGGATATATTTTGAATTTGTTTCTAGTTAACTATGCATTTGCAGAAAATATCGTACTTGGAACGGCGACATGTGATTGTCGAGTTGGTCGACATAATGAAGCTAATTTCGTATATTTTTCTCTCTCTCTCTCTCCCTCTCTCTCTCTTTCTCTCTCTCTCTCTGTATATACATATATATATATATATATATATATATATCTGTCTGTTCGTCTCTCTCCCTCTTTCTTTATATATAAATAAGATAGACAGATAGATAGATGTTTGTGTGTATGTGTGTATCTATGTATGCACATACTTACGTGTGCATGTACGTGTACACACACACATAAAGCTGTGAGGGACGGAGAGGAAAAGAAACAGACATTAAGCACAAATACAGGGCGTTCCAAGAAGATTTACTCATGTTTAAAACTCTTCTTAAAGAATATCGATTCACGTAGTATTAGCCTTTACATAAACATTTGCACAGGTCTGTTGTTTATATGTCTATTGTTTCGTTCGTCTATAAAACAGGTTTGTAAACAAATATGGCGTCGAAAGTAAAACGTCAACAGGTTGTCGCTTTGAAAACATCTGCAGTGAGCAACAAGATCATCACAAAACAGCTGAATGTGTGCCGTAAAACAGTGTTCAGTACCTTGAAACGATATATGGAGTTCACTATTACCTCTAAGAAGCACATTCCTTGTAGGAAACGATTAATTTGTGCCAAACAAACTATTGAAACTTCGTAGAAGCGAGTGAATCGAAATACACGCAGGAGTGCAAGAGAAACTACAAAAGCTCTTCATACTTCGAAATCGTCAAAGCACAGGATTTTTGAAGACTTAAAGCTAATTGCATACGAGAAACAATCACGGCAGTTAATTTCAGCAGCTTCCAAGAAGAAACGGCTCGACAAGGGTTAAACCATGTTCGCTGAGATTAAGTGCGCCACCAACAGAGTGTTGATCTGCTTCACTGTGGAGGCAGTTACAAACAGGGAGAATGACAGGCCTTACGCACGTAATACAGAAAACTTGCTCGAAGGTTGCAAAAGTCATTTACGCTGTTAGAAGCCAGCTTTACTCATGGTATGTGCTGCAATTGCATCTGATAAGTTTCTCTCGATCTTCATCGATGCTGGCGTCAATATCAACAGTGAAGTTTATGCGGAAATTTTGGACGAAAAAGTGTTACTCTGGGTCACAGAAAAGAGCATTTCAGCGGTTTGGGAGGGACAAAACGATATGGATTCCCTCAAGTACAGACATTAATCCCACGGACTTTGCTATCTGGTCCATCTTAGAGAGTAATATTTCTGCTCGCTCCTATTTAAATGTGTCAGATCTGAAGAGAGCTCTTTTCTTTTCATGGGTCAAGTTGGATGCAAATGTTGTACGACGCTCATGCAACTCAGTGACAACTCGTTAGCAGGCTATGATCATGCCAAAAATGGTCATTTCGAAATGCAATTACTGCAATGGATTGACAATTTAGATTAGAATGCGTGTGACTAATTTCATTATCCAACCTTAAGTTTGTTTTAAGAAATACTAATGGGTAAATCTTTCTGGGACACACTGTTGATGCCCATATGCATACATTTTTATAACAACTTCCCGAAAAATTATTCAGAACCATCTCAATATGCAGTCTCCTGTGTCCTACGGAGTTTATTGAAAATAACTTGGTTTGAGGAATGATTCTATCAATTTTTCTATTACTTGACATCTCAGTATCACTAATTAATATATAAACAAATTAGTGCTTCGACACAATCCACATATATATTGGTGTAATATATACGGCCCGATATCAATTAATAAACTACTAACAGTATTTGGGCGTGAACGCATAGCAATACAATGTGTGATTTATATGAATTTCGTATTGCTATAAAGTAGGTCACATAGCGTAATATATGATAGCTTTGGGCAGGAATCGAACTGATCGACACATTTCAAAGAATTCGTGGCGTTGTCTGAAATGCTAAAACTTCGGAAGTTTTTCTCGACTTAATTTTCTCTGTTCAAATTTCGCTGCTGTCAGATTTGCATTTCAGCTTTTTAGATTCGATCAATAATACATCAGTTCATAATTAAGGTTTATTTTTCTTTCCTCTCTCATTCTCTATGGGTGAAGTCTACTCTGCTTCAGCCTGTAGAAGTATGGTCTATGCCATTTCTTAGAATGGTTTGTCAAATAATTCATCAGGTTTTGAAGATACAGACAAGGAAGAAAGAAATTTCACAGTGAAAATAAATACATATGAACACAACTGTCTAATTATTTATTCATAACCATCTCTGTATTGGTACTCTGGTCTATATCTCTAACTGCTACGTGTCAGGTAAATGAATGATAGGTTCAGTGTCAGCGTTACAACAACAAGCTGTGATGACGACCAATACATTTATAATAAATTTGTAAAAAAGACATGAAGTAGTATAACCCATCGGCGTACAAATTAACATAATACAGATAGAATTCTACACACACACAAACCAGCAACGGGCAATTCTCTGATAATTCTACTGGGACTAAGTGAAAGAAAATAGGTAAGTTCTTCACTTGTCATATAGGCAATCACGCTGAGAGATATGTCAACGTAATGTGGAGACACAGTACGATGTTATGTGATATTATATATCATAACTATTAAAATCTTTGTTCTTGTTTGCTTTCAATCTGTGAAAATAGATGTCTTCATCAATTATTTAGAACAATTACCTAGATTTGTAACGAATCATGTGGTCTGTCGCATAATCTGTAATAGCTTGAAATATCAATATTCATGGTTAGGTTGTTGAATACACGAGGCAGACAGAGTTTCTCAAACCATCATGCCAATTTACGCATAAGTGTGTGTATGCCTGTGTATGTATACATAAATACATACATGCATACATACATGTATATATATATGTATGCATGTATGTAGGTATGTATGTAGGTATGTATATATATATATATATATATATATATATATATATATATATATATAT
>NC_068985.1:47497988-47500225 GCF_001194135.2 Octopus bimaculoides
ATATATACATATATATCAACATACCGAATAGATTGATACATAGATAGATAGATAGATAGATAGATAGATAGATAGATAGATAGACAGATAGATAGATATAATTCTCTTTTGTTGTGGGTTTCCTTGGTTTACTCAATCATCGTATATATGATCATAGAAACATAAATACAAAATCACACACGCAAATATTTGTATGCACACAAACATATGCATACAAATGCATATATATATTGAAATGGTGTATTGTTGCTCGCTTAGTGAGTGCAGAAACCTTGAAAGGTATCAGCAACAATAATGCTGACATGTTTGAGGTATATATGCATACATAAATATATATACTTATACATATAATTGTTGAAGAGAACAACAAACATTAAAGCATAGCAAGCATCTCAAGTCGTATACAATATTATCATTGAAAAAAGTTTAAAGTCTTACAGTTGTTTCTGGGATATCCCCGAGTATGGGATATTCCGTCATCAGAGACAAATAGGGAGAAATAGAGAAAATGAGAATGGTACATATGTCACCACTATTATATATATATATATATATACATAAATATTACACTGGACGCTCTCCATCTCTCCATGGTGCTACCTGCTAGTTCATAGATGCTAGGTGCCATAGAGAGCATTCAGCAAATAGCTCTAACACCGTCCTCCAAAATATCAAAGTAACTACAGATTACCCGAGCAAGCACCTTAACTATTGACTATCAGTCTTATACATGATACTCTGGCTGGAAACTAGGAATAGTAAGCTCCAAATCCTTCATACTCACTATGTCAATTCCATGGTCTCTAAATAATGCTCCACGAAATATTGGTAACTAAGTTAACAAAGTACAAGGAATATAACATATAACTACTTTTAGAGTAGATAAACTCAAATAGATATAACTTTCCTTGACCTAATTTCCCTTAAAAGTGCTTGCACAAGCATCATTAATTAAAAGGAAAATTATAAGTCATTAGTGACAAATGAAATGTTAAGTCAATTTACAAGTGTATGTTTTTCAGTGAATTCGAAATTCTTAACTTCTCTCTTGAAAATAATTACTGCGTTTAGGTTACAGATTTTTTTATATGTTCCCAACAAAATATAGATAGACCTTAATAGCATCGGCGGCTTTTATGATTTGTACACCAAATACACACACACACACACACACACACACACACACACACACACACACACATATATATATATATATATATATTATGTGTTTATACATATGTGTGTGTGTGTGTTTGTATGTATGCAAGTACATATGTATGTTTGTGTGTTCGCTGTATGTGTGCATGCACGTAGGTACGTATTTGTGAGTTGTTTTTATAAGCGTAGGTGTATGTGTGAGAGTGTCCGACTGTACATCTCTATATATGTTTGCATGCATATATTGTTTTCATTCGATTGATTGATTATCCATTATTAATATTTGTCAGCTTGAGTTCTATAAATAATTGATTGATTTTTCCTATTCGCTATTTCCAAACTGTCCAGGAAATAGAGTTTTTTCTATTCTTTCCATTCCTATGATACTTAAATATCCGTTTTCAAATTGAACTTTAATTTTGTTTTTCTTTTATTTAGTTTACCACCAAAATTTATATGAATATTTTCTTGTCTAAACTATATAAAGTATGGGCATAATAAATGAGGGTCAACAGGGTAAATATTTGAAAGAATTATTGTACGGTTGAAATGCTAGCTTCGCAACATGGTGGTTGGGTTCAATCCTAGTAGTTGGAATCCTTGTACAATTCTTTCGATCTTAACCTGGGATTGGCAAATATTTGTAACTGAAATTTGGCAATCGGCGTTCATCAGAAGGAGTGTTTCTTTCTGTGAGTGGTAACTCAATCCTTCACTCGGTTCAACACCATCAAGGACACGCTGTGACCTCGCTTCCATAAGTGTACAAACTCATCTCTCTGTGTATTCAATTGCTTTTATAAAGATTTCTGTTACTTGGAAAAGTGAAAATGTATAATGCATTATCTAGTCCATCGTGCTCATAGTGCAGTTCACTTTGTTGTAACTTTTAGGCCAGGACTCGGATCTAAGATTATTTTCCACACTTCTACCTACCAGACATATATGCTCTGAAAAAGGTCGAGGTTAAAGACCTTACTCTTCTGATTTAAATAGATATCAATAATATTTAGCAACGTATAAACTCATAATGATTACTCTCGCGATTATATTTCACACCCTGCTCGTTCATAAACCCT
>NC_068985.1:47500386-47501497 GCF_001194135.2 Octopus bimaculoides
ATATATATCAGACAATTTCTAAATCTCATTCGTCCGCATGAAATACGGCAGACTGAAAATGAAGTGTTAAAACTTTTATGTGTGACAATTAAGGAACCATGTACTGAATTCATATCTGTAATAAATATATTGTCTGAGATTTACTTAGCTAAAGTTTACTCCAAGTAAGTGATATCTTGCCGCGAGAAACGCCAGGAAAATTTATTATCTAGCACTGAGTAGGAGCGCTATCGCTCAACCAGTTGAAACAAAATTGTTGACACCATAAAGAATCGTCTGCGGCTCAGTGGAGAGTTTATCATTACCTAAGTAAAATGTTAGTCGCTGTCTCATGAAAGGCATAATTTTGTATTCAGAAAAGACGCATCTTTGTCTCTGCGGGGTCTTCCTCATTGGCCAACAAGTCATCATTGACTCAGTGTATCGTTGAGTCTCTGTGCATCTTTGGCTCAGTAACGCATCCATTCACCTCTGTTGTACCAGAAGGGTGTCAACCTCTGACTCCCCACAGATTCCAATATTGAATAAATGTAGAGTGCTGGAGCAATTCAAAAGAAACCTGGTACAAATAATTTACACAGCGTGAGAGCTTTGAAATCGAAATATCACGAGTTTGACCTAATTACATTGTTTATTCTAGAAGTGAAGTTCACATGCACTCTAGACACGTTGTATACGATGTTATTCTCTTGAGAAGTTTTCCCAATAAATAAACGGGAAATGTGTGTATTAGGTAATTAATGTCGTGTTAATTATAAAGTTGAAAGACTAAAATTGTTACCCTGAAGAAGTAGACAGGCATATAATGTGTTACAGGTAAGCGTTTGATTTTAAAACTGTTATTGTTCCATGATGTCTTACTCTCTTTCTCTACTCTCCACTACTTTATGCACATACACTCTCACATACAGTCATACACATGTACGTATGTCATTATATTCCTATACTCGCGCATGTGTGTGTCTATGTATATACAAGCATGTATGCGTGTAATTATTCTTTTATTCTTTCACGAGTTTCAGTCGCTGCATTGCGGTCACGCTGGGACACTGCCTCGAATGGTTTTAGTCGAACGAATGGACGTACGAATTTAGTCGTACGTTCTTTCACA
>NC_068985.1:47502836-47503588 GCF_001194135.2 Octopus bimaculoides
TATACTTGAAGACACATGCCCAGGCTTTCACGTAGTGAAAACAGAACGATGTTGTTGGAAAACTAACTCGTTACCATGCATCCACGACCATAAACACACACACATACAAATCCACACACGCACAAAGACACACATAAACACGCGCGCGCACACACACACACACATGCATATACATGTTCACTCTCAAATATATGCAGTAAAGTATGTGCGCAAGAACATGAATGGCGACTGCTTTGCGGCGTCACAATTTGAGACCCGATATAATATAAAGAACAAAAAGACTACAACAGTTAAAAGTTAAATATCATAACTAAATCAACCCACCGCCACCACCACCTACAACACTACCACCATGGAAGCCAACGAGAAAGAGTCTATATAATCTCTTGGCTGCAATCAGGGTAGTCAAACCTACCTAAAGTTTCTCCATGCCGTTGTAATCTAGAGAAAATTGTCCAATTTGGTCCTGGATCATTTGTACTCCGGAAGACGATGGGGTGGATAATGTTGGAATGCATCTGATCATAGGCATACTGAATCAGATACGATCTGCGAAGCATAGCTCATCCCCACCCCTTCCTCCTTCTCGTCCTCCATCACCAACACCACCACCACCACCACCACCCACTACTACTGCTACTACTACTACTACTACTACTACTACTACCACCACCACCGCTATTGCTGCTGCTGCTACTACTACTACCACCACCACCGCTACTACTACCACCACCACCGCTATTGCTGCTGCT
>NC_068985.1:47503923-47506647 GCF_001194135.2 Octopus bimaculoides
GAAGAAGAAGAAGAAGAAGAAGAAGAAGAAGAAGAAGAAGAAGAAGAAGAAGAAGAATAGTGGGGTGATGATAAAGACGGACACTCAATAACAACAACAAAGTGACAACACTTTTTCCGCCATAAACCTCAATTAATAAACGGAATAATGATTGTGAAAACTGAAAACAGTCTTAATATCAATTAGTCAGACTGTCTTCAGTTTATCTATTACAATAAAATATAGTTTCTCTTTGTGTCTTTCGTACAAATTATTGTACTGTTATTAATTTTCCCTAAGTTTAGTGTCCTCCAGTTTCTTTCTTTTTTTCTTTTAGTTTTTTTCTTACGTTAATCATTTTACATTGGCTTTTGTTTTCTTCTTATCGATTTGATATTTTTCCATTGTATTCACGACTTTGACGTAGAGTTTCCTTTTCAATTGGACAAAAGGTGAATGGCTATTTTTACCATCATGTTCATCCTTCGCCTTCTCTTACCCTCATTTTTACTTCTTTTGTTTATTCTTTTCCACCTTCCTTCTCTTTTCTTTCAGAATTTGTTATTACAACTCGCAGGTTATTTCGCTGTTTCACCCGTTCTCTCACTCTTTTTTTCTCTCTCTTCCATTTTTCTCTCGCTCTCTCTTTCCCTCTCTCCCTTTCTCTCTTTCTCTCTTTCTTTCTCCCTTTCTTTATTTTTTTTCTCTCCATCTCCCTTTCTTTTTCCCTCTCTCTCTTTCTCTCTCTCTCTCTCTTCCTTTTTGTCACACTCTTCCTTTCTCTCTTCCTAACTCTCTTTTTCTCTTTCTCACTTTTTTTCTATCTATCTATTTACCTATCTATCTATCTGTCCATCTACTCGCCGAATATATTGCTACATATTAATCAAGATTTAACCATATGGTTGACGATTCTTTCAAATATATATTTGTCCTATATCTTTCAAAACGATATTGCTGTCCAACTACACATACATACATACACATACATTTACACACATGCACCCGAAAACAGAGAAGTATATACGCACTATGAAAACAGTGTAAGGATTTATATACAGATGGCACATACACACATGTGCGCGCGCATACACGCACACACACACGTATATATATATATGCAAGCGTATATATGTATATGTATATAACGGACCCTACCCTGCATATACGTATGAGTGTAGGGCCAAAGCCCCGACAGACAAAAGCTCCAAGGTTATATTCTTCGGTCATTTTTTTTTAACTGTGTACTTGTTTCAGACATTAGACTGTGGCCATGCTGGAGGACCACCTTGAAGAATTTCTAGTCGAATTATCGACGCCAGAAGTTTTAAATTTTTACTTGTTGCAAGTTATTAGACTGCCGCTATGCTAGGGCACCGCCTTGAAGAATTTTTAGTCGCAGAAAAATCAGCATTTTCAAATTTAGACTTAAAGTCTTTTGTTTTCTTCTCTCAGCACTTACAATTTGATGAAAATGAGCTGACCTTTTGAACTTTCTCAAGTTGCTGAAAGTTTAACAGAATTATGGCGCTTAAGGCTAGTCATTCAAACGTACTTATCAATTTTATGTTTCTACACCATTTTTGAAGTAAATGCTTTCCCTTTTGTTCGAATTCAGACAATGTGTACATTGAGTAACAAAGAGTATTGTGTTCTGTTATTCTACTCTACTTATTTATTTTCGACTGAATATATTTTGTTTACTTAAAAATGGCAATTTTGGAAAATAAAAGTTTTTTTTTTTAATGCGATTTCTGATTTTATTTACGTGAAATTATATGTATTTTTTAAAGATTTGGCTGTTATTTCTAACATGTAGAGAAACCTTCTAGGCTTAACTTCATGCGCTGGTTGAAAACCATTTAAAAAATTTCTGAGGTGAATTCATTCGACTAAAAATTCTTCAAGGTGGTGCCCCATCATGGCCACAGTCTAATGACTGCAACAAATAAAAAAACGAAAGAATAACCGAAATATATAACCGTGGGGATTTTGCCCGGGATGCTTTTGTCCTCTTCCACACTTTAACTATGAGGCTTTTGTCCAAGGGGCTTTTGTCCGAGAGGGTTTTGTCCACTTTCACACTTTAACTATGGGGCTTTTTGTCCGAGGAGCTTTTGTCCGTGGGGCTTTTGTTCTGAAGGAACTTTTGTTCTGAAGGGGCCTTTGTCCGGATCCGATACATATACATGCGTACATTTATGTATATTAGTGTGTCTGTATGCATACATTCTTACATATGTGCATAAATTCATACAAATCAGCAAAAAATATATCTAATTAAGTATGTCTGTATCTCTGTGTGTGTATATAAACACACACGCACACACTTTAAGGGGAGATAAGATATATATATATATATATATATATATATATATAACACATTAAGAGGAGATAAAAAATGCTCCTTCCAGTTAGAGATAAATATCATTCAATGTACACAGTATGAAGGCACGAGCAATTTATAGTTCTGTTGCTTTGAGTACGCGGGTCTAGGCAGGATTTTTATAAGACGCCTTGTGTCTCCAATAGAAATTCTTAGACTCTGAGCACATGGTCTATTCAATTTGCAAACCAAGACGCTAGTACAAAAGAAATCATGATAAAAACCCTTTTTTCTCGTGATTTCTTTTGTACTAACGTCCTGATTTGCAAATTGAAAAGAGCTTGAAGAACGCTAGCAGACACAAATCCTGTTACAAAATCTGCATAGACCCGCATCATCAAGCAAGAAACTATTAGCGG
>NC_068985.1:47507699-47511055 GCF_001194135.2 Octopus bimaculoides
ATATATATATATATATATATATATATATACACATATGTGTGTGTTCTCTTTCCATGTTTCTCTCCATATATAGTGTAATTTAACAATTAAGTAGCGCACTTTCCACGTGTTGGTCCGAAACCATGTGACGGGTGTCGTGTTGACGAGGAAAGAATAGAAGCTCGCCGGATGTACAAACACTACCTCTAATTCTAAGGCCCAGCTTTGTCGCGCGCTGTGTCACGCTGATCTGATACGAGTCATATTAAGGATGCACTTCTCTCTTTCATACCCCATCACTTACACGCTAATAGATTGAACAAGTAATTTAGCTGATCGATCGAACAACTGAATACTGATCGCAGAACTCGACGCAGTATCATTAACATAAATACATACATATACATACGTCTGGTTGTGTAAGCGCGCGCGCGTGTGTGTGTGGTAATTCATACTGATTCTCTATAGCTTGTATAATTGAGATTAATGGACAATGAGAATATTCATACCATGTCATTCAATACTTGCCTGTAAAGCTATAGTCAGTGTGAGGGCATAGAGGTCGATAGTGATGATAAAGTTGAATGTGGTGGTGACGGTCTTCAAGGTGCCGGTGCTGTTGGTAATCTTGTTGTTGATAGTGATGATGATGATAGGGATACTGAAAGTGGTCGTGGTAAGGTGGTGGTGATGGTGGTGATGGAAGTCTTGGTGTTGGTGATGGTTATGGTGGTGATGGTGGTTTTCACAATTGTGGGTATTATAGTTGTGTTGTTCTTAATGATGAAAGTGTTAGTGATGGAGGTGGCGTTGATAGCGGAACTGCTGGCTGTATTTGTGGTGATGATGGCGAGGATGATGGCAATGATAGCTGTGTTGTTGGTGATATTGTGATGGTGGTGATACTGTTAGTGTTCGTGATGGCGGTGAAAGCGGTGGTGATGATGATTATGATGGCAACAGTGATGATCGTGCAGGCATTGACTGTGATGGTGATGTTGAAGGTGATAATGGCTGTGGTGGAAATCAACAGCAATAGTGCCGTTGTTGTTGTCAATTATGACGATTGTGATACGGTTGTATTTGTCGCTCTTGTTGCTGGTAGTGGCGGTGATGCTGGTATGACGATATGTTGGAGGACATTACGGTGAAGGTGATTGTGGTGGCGGTGGTGTTGTCTTCTTGGTGATGTGGTACAGTTGGCGATTACTGTGATGATGATGGTGATGATGATGATGATGATGATGATGATGTCGATGACGTTGATGAAATTATGATGACTGTTTATATTAAAATGAATCACTAAGATTGCAATGATTATATTCATGCTGAAAACGAGGAGGATGATGGTGATGATGATGATCATCATCATGGCAATGACAATGAATATGATCTAGAGAAAATATTTAATCATGATATATGGACAAGATTTGAAATTTCATAGAAGAGGAATTGGCGTATTTATCGAGCCTAACACTTGAAAAATATATTATTCTAAATCACACAGAAAGGAAGAAGTGCAGAAGGAAAGTTCGGCGGTATCTGAGCACAGAACACGAAGAGATGGAAGTATAGTTGTAAGGAATTTTTCCCGAACGTCAAAAGGTTCTGCCAGCACCTTTTTCTACCAATATCAATACTGCTTTTCTTTATTTGTCATAAAATACGCAGTCTTACTAGAAGATATTACACAGAGATCACAAAAGTGTAGGATAGACAAATAAGTTATATGAGAAAGAGGAAGTGGTATAAAGCCGTGACAATTACAGGCACACGCATACTCACACACAAATATGCATACACATATGATTGGGTGTAAATTTACATAAATGGATCGGAATCGGAGAGCATCGAACATGCCTCTTATCACATACATATTTATGGGACAAGTTAATAACTGGTAAAGAAAATAATATATATATAAAATAAACAAAAATAAAACTATTTATAAAATGGCTAATTGCCTTTTTGACTTTGTTAAGGTAACACAATTTTAATGTTTTCAGTATAACCGTCTTTTAGCTCATTCATTATATTCAAGAATTTCATCATCTAATACCAACACAATCTCGAGATGAAACGTCCAAACCGCGTAAGTTAATTTATCTTCCGAACACTTACTGCTAATCTACAAGATAATGGACTCTGCGATGTTTTTTTGAATGAGTCATTCAAGAATTTTAATCGCCTTCTCTTGACGTTCCCATTTACTTTCCGTTGCTTTGTTACAATTTTAATTGTGGGTATTCTCTCCGGCATTTTGCCCTTCTCATTTGTGCTCTAATCCTTATGATTATCATCCATCACGAAATAATGGGGTGCTATTGCAGGCTGCTATGTCTGTTGTTATAACAGGAGGGTGGGAGATATAATCGTTACCTTCTAGAACTGGAACAACGGTGACTCCTCCGAAAGTCAGGTAGCGTAAAAAATGTGCTGGCGCTTTTAAGAGATGACTTTGGCACCGTTCAAGACTGGAGCAACAGCAAGAGCGATTTGCTGGCCAACCTATGAGGTACATCAGTGATGAAACTAATGCCGCTGTTGGCAAAATTTATAGTAATTTCTTTGTTTACTGAGCTCCTCAAAGCAGAAAGCTATGAAATGACTTTTGCAGATACAACTTTAACAATTTGGTTTCCTTCCATTACATGGAAAACCCCACGAGCTTTTCCCTGTGACAAACAATGTGAGACTGCTCGACAACACCCTTGTGCTCGTCAAAAACCATATGAACAAAGAAGCCTATGATAATCCACATCCAGACAGCAAACTAGTTCTTGTTACCATTTCACTTATCACCTGCCCATATTACACTACAAAGGCGAGAAAGAGCGACGATTCGATATCATTTTCCATACCCTAACAATCATTCTTGTACCTCGCTGTCATAGAGAGGACACTATTACACTATGAGAATAAATTTTGGGAAGCGATCAACTTGGCGTCGTGAACCACTCCTGCCAAACTAGTATTACAAACACTTTTATGTATATCTGCCGCATCTTCATTTATGTAATCAGGGCTTGATAACTCTGGAATTATGCAGTGTTGTGTTCAATATGATATATACCAATAAACAAGATATTTATCTCGATGTACTGGACGTACATACATGCATACATACATACATACATACATACATACATACATACACAGTGTTAAGCGGACAGCAGAACTCGAGGCAATTCAGCGGCACTATACAAAAAAGATCGCCACAGTCCAACAGATGAACTGGAGGGAGCGACTGAAGGCACTAGGTCTCTACTCCCTGGAGCGCAGGCGGGAGAGATATGTAATAATATACATATGGAAAATACTGGAAGGACTGGTGCCAAACTTTGGTATCAAGTACTACAGGAATGCCCGCACGGGTC
>NC_068985.1:47511552-47512784 GCF_001194135.2 Octopus bimaculoides
TATATATATATACATGTATGTACGTACGTATATATGCATATATACACGCATGTATATTTATATACAAATATATTTATGTTTGTGCGCGCGCTTGTGTGTGTAAAGATATATATATATATATATATATATATATATGATAATATATGTAAATATATATATATATTAGTTTGTATATCTGTGTGTGTATATGAACGTACTTCTTTTCAGTTTGTGTGCGTTTGTATCAGGCTATACGTATGTGTGCGGTTATAGGTAAAAACAATAACAGTGGCAGAAGTATTTGTCATGTTGATGTCTGATGCGGAAAATAAAAAGACTAACTTCAGAGAGAACTAGCACGCACTTCCGCTAAACAACGAACTTATATATGTATATATGTGAATTAAGTGTTTTCAAGTGTATACGCTGGTGTCTATATTCATACTCGAGTTATAATTCTTTGTCTTGTGTTTTCTTCTTGGTTTCGTACGCACCCGTATATGTGCGCGCGCGTGTCTGTGTGTGAGTACATGTGTATGTGCTTGCTGCTGCATGATACTCCAGTGTCTGTTTCGGGTTACACTTGCATGTACGATGAAAACTTATAGAAGTCAAAGCAAATTAGTAGGTGAATGTTACAGTGACAAGTTAAAAGCGTCTGTGAGAGTATGTATATGTGCGTATGCATATATATATGTATATATATATATATATATGTTCACAAGCACATTCTTTGTCTCTTACAAACACACATCGATCAGTTGCAGAATTATCACGACAGCAACGATAGGCGAGACCAATAAATACATCGTTACCGCCTAATGATAAATGTCTTTATAGTGTTTGTAAGTTCTTAATACACTACAGGGATTTATTGATTTGTAAAGGAGTTGAAATGCTTAGAAGTTTCATTAGGTTGTATTTTATATAGTCGGTATTATTGTTGTTGTAAAGAAGAAGAAAAAATATTGTTACTATTACTTTCACATATTGATATTTTCATGAGTTCAGAGAACGCACTCGCACGCATCAATGAACTCATATTTTTGGCGTTTTAAATATACTAACATAGAAACCTTCACGTCTGTCTATTCGTGTATTTGCCACATGGATAACTGGCTTATGGTGGCCAAGCGTCACCTCTTGATTTTCTCTCTCTCTCCTTCTCTCTCTCTCTTTCTCTCTCTCTCTCTCTACACACACTCACATATATATATATATATATATATATATATATATATACATATATATAT
>NC_068985.1:47513619-47517770 GCF_001194135.2 Octopus bimaculoides
ATATATATATATATATATATACGTATGAATATTCATATATTGATACATATGTAGTATATGAATTAATGCTAACATTCTGCAACAAAGGCACATTAGACCCAAAGGATGACAATCTCAGGGTCAAATTTTAGCGTGCGATCTGGGGACTGATATGAGCAACAGCGTCAAGTTTGACGTGCATATTCATCAAGATGGTGTCAATGTGCAAGCGAACGCCTTCACAGATTCTGAAAACTTCAGAACAAGGACCAGGAAGCTATGACTTTTATGGCGGACATTTGTTTTCAGTTGCCTAGACTTCTACTCTCAACTTTAACCAACAGTGTCAAATTAATACCGGAACTTGAAGCAGTTCAGCTGAAATTGACTAGGAAGGTTGCACCAGTGGAACAGCTAAGCTACTAGGAGAGACTGTAAGAGTTACGACTCTACTCCCGGAAGATATATGTAGTGATATACGAATGGAAGGGGTTGGTGCTAAACTTTGGCGCCGAGAGTTATACCAGCCCCTGAAGTGTGTAGGCATCACTGCACTGTTCCCAAGGCACCCACCCATCCCGTCTAGAGTGAGGACCATCTATGATAATAAATTGAGGTTCAAGGGCCCGCGGCTGTTTAATATCTTGCCAAAGCATCTGAGCGATCTACATAAGAAAAAACTTGACCTCCTTCTGTGCAAGGTTCCGGAGAAGAAACTTAAAAGAGAGCTGCAATATCATACTCCCTCCTTCAGCAAAATCCACCCCTAAACGGATGGCCATTGAAAATGCTTTTTGGCTGAAACACATAAAAAATAAAAAATAAAATACTATGCATATATATATATGTATAATACATTTATATACATATACATGCATATGTATACACATCACACACATTCACAACCCCCGCCCCACACGCACATATATATAAATATTCAACGATATGTTATGCTGCTAAGGCGGTAAGCTGGCAGAAATGTTAACACGCCGGGCGAAATGCTTAGCGGTATTTCGTTTGCCGTTACGTTCTGAGTTCAAATTCCGCCGAGGTCGACTTTGCCTTTCATCCTTTCGGGGTCGATAAATTAAGGACCAGCTCCGCACTGGGGTCGATGTAATCGACTTAATCCCTTTGTCTGTCCTTGTTTGTCCCCTCTGTGTGTAGCCCCTTGTGGGCAATAAAGAAATAAGAAACGTTAGCATGCCGGGTGAAATCCTTAGCAGTATTTCGTCTTTCTTTGCGTTCTGAGTTCAAATTTCGCCGAGGTCGACTTTGGCTTTGAACCTTTTGGGGTGAATAAATCAAGTACCAGCTGCTGGGGTCGATCTAATCAACTTCCCCCCACCACCACAATTCCCAAAACATTTCGGGCCTTGGGCCTACACTAGAAAAGAATATGTTATGTGGCTAATCAGCAAACCGTCTCCCACACATTATAACCTGTAACGTATTCGCTCATATACACAAATCCCTGCACACACACTCATATACACCACCACCACCAGCACCACGTTCGCACATTCGTCATTGACACACTCATATAAACATTGTGCTACATTTCCTCACTTTGAATTTCTCATTGGTCTCTCTCTCTCTCTCTCTCTCTCTCTCTCTCTCTCCTTTTCACCTAAGATATCTAACCAGTCAGTATTCATTCTTTAATTTACCATCAACTGCGCACGCACAGATTGCAGCACATTTACAGCTACCCTCCCTTTCTATCCACTCTTCCCTCAAAAATAGCCTTGTTATATTTCTCCCTCAATTCCTTCTGATATTTTCCCTCTTTCTCTGCATAATGTGTGTAACAACGCCCGGATTTCTCCCAGTCTATTTGTGTATGCTATTTCGTCTTTTTATCTTTTCAGACTTTACTTTTTTTACAATATTCTGGATATCAATTTCTCTGGACCGGCTACCAATTTTCTTTTTTTCTTTTTTTCTTTATTAATACTTTCAGCTTTTATTTCCCTCACAGGATACAATTTTTTCAACTTTTCACTTTCATTTTCATATTATTTCTCATCCGAAATGTAAAAGTATGTGGTTTAGATATAACCCGTCTGAGGTTGAATGACTATCCAGTTGTCTGGTAGATTATATAAATACTCTCAATACAACCTTTGAAAGCGATAGAAATAAAAAGATTTATGAAAATAATTAGGAACACTCATTCCGCTTTGCTCCAATACCAACAGAACATTCAGCATCAATTATGACACATTCTTATTATCGTAAAAGGAGTTGATTATTTTTGCAAATTTATCATGTCAACCATGCTTATTGAGCATCCGAATTTATAAAATTGTAGGCTTTAGTGAAATCAGAGAATCAAACGAAAAGGTCAAGAGTCTGTTCGATACATTTTTCTTGCAATTAACAAATCAAAATTAACAAACCATTGATTCCTGCGTCCAAGCGCTCTAGGTATCTTTTAAATAATTCTAATTGAAGTTCTTATGATGTTCATATGTGGAAGTGATGGTTTTTGAGCAACGATATAAAATTATTTGCCATATAACTTGATGTTCATGATATAAAAGGAGTACATTAAAACTGAGGATGAGTTTTCCATATATGTATGGATAATAGAGCTTTTACAAATATTTGAATTTCTCTTTGAAGTTATTTCATATAATCATATAATAGGAGGTACGGCTTGATTAAATATGTCAGTGTTGGAAGATATATTGCAGATTCTAAATTTCTTATGATTGCAGGTGTTTAACAAATATAATTTAAAACTATTAGCAACGACAATCTAAATATTATTTTTAAACATCACGTTATATTTCGTTAAGACAAGAAATTTGAAGAAGGCTCTATGTAGGCAAGGAAACATACACGAAATCACCAACTGTTCACGCATATTAACATAAATGTTAATCTTGTTGTGCTCCTTGAACTGCAATTTAAAACCTCCATCTTTTTATTGAATTTTCAGAGAGAATCTCGGAGAGGTATGGTTGTGGATAATCATCTTTCAAAGAATAATGATGTATGTGTATGTGTATGTATTGTGTTGATACATGTGTGCACGAGAGCGTGCGTGTATGTATGGATATTTGTGTGTGGACGTATGCCTTTGTAAGTGTGGAAGTGTCTGTACTAATCTGTCAACTAACGTAATACATATTGATCTGGAACTTTTTAAGATGGAGATCTCTTATAGTTTGAAGAGAACATTTAACTCACGAAGGTTAATTTAATGTCATATTAATATTTTTATCATAGTACGATCTGAGCGCCTCGAGAAGAAAACAATACTATTTTCAATTATTCAAAAGCTTTTCTCTATTTCAAATCCTCAAAATTAATTACTTTAGTTATCTTAATGGAAATGTTTCCAAGATTCATTATGACGAACAATCTCCTATGGTTTATAGTAATCAATCAAAGTGAGAATCAGTGTATACCGTAGTTTACATAACCTTTTTTTTTGATATTCCTAATGTGCTGAGCTAACTACTTCCTCATTCTCATTTCAAATAGATTTCTGTACATTTTTTTTTATAATGGATTGAAGTTTGTAAACGAAGTAATGGGTGTCATTATCAGCTGGGGGAAAACATCATTCTTTGTACCCTTTACATCAGGAATCTTCAACAAATTCCCATTTAATTGCCCATACCTATAAAATTTTCTGCATCGATGGTCACAAATTTTTCAAATGACCAATCAATGATTTACTGCGTTTCTGCCAATGACAGCGACAATGTAAAGTTGGTAACTCGGTGGAGAGGCAATATGGCACGAGATATCTTCCGAAAACCATTATGTTTTTATCAATTTTCTGGCCTACATTTGAATCCTTCGATGGTTTATATTGGTGACATATACGCACGTATGAATAAATTTAAACATGCATAAATATTTGCAAGTATGCATACATAAATACACACATTGTATACATACATTCATACATACATATATACATACTTTACATACATATGATTGACCGTTGACTGAACACTATTAATTTTTTTTCTCCGTGTTTTTCTCCTTGTCTCCGTATTCTTTCTGTTGAAGAGCGTAGCTCGAAACGTCAAAGACTTTCCGTATTCCCGAGCGTCATACTAATACATCCATTTGTTATTTACACCACCTGTCCTCGTCTGTTGTTGTTTTTTCGTATATTCTCCCTCCTATATATATATATATATATATAT
>NC_068985.1:47517780-47523364 GCF_001194135.2 Octopus bimaculoides
ATATACATGCATTTATACTTATATATATATACGATCCGGGGGCATTAGTAGGCACTATACGGGTATGACAGCTAATGACTTCAAGGAAAGACACTTCCAGCATATGAACTCGTTCAGATCAAGGGACAGAGAGAACTCTACTTCCTTGCCTCGTTTTCTCTGGAGGGTCTGTGATCTCCGAGATGAAAAAATCAGCATCAAGTGGACTATTGTCGACAGAGCGCCATCATATTCACCCTGACTGACGGCAACCCGGATATACTACCTAAGACCCAGCTGCTGCTTTGCACCGCCTATACCAAGGGCACCGCTACCAACCAACCCAATCAGCAAGACTGCCATTTACCAATGCCCAACATTTACCAACCGCTAACGCATACCAACCCCCAACGCTTACCAATTCCCAACGCTTACCAATCCGCAACGCTTGTTTTGCGTGTGTATACTCGCATATGCAAGCGTGCAATTGCACGCTTGAACATGCATGCGTGTGTGTGTGTGCGCGCACTGTTATGCATACGTACATGCATGTGAATATATATATGTACATATGAATGAATACCCATGTGTGTGTATTCGTGTATCTGTGTGCATGTGCGCATATAGAAGTGTATTTGTGTGCGTGTGCACACATGCATGTTCGTCCAAACGTGTGTGTGTGTGCGTACGTGCAGACATGCGCGTGCGCGCCCATGTATAGATGCGCATATTCGCATCCGTAAACACATGCATGCAAAAGTATATGAGAGCGACTACGTACCCACATAGCGGTTCAGCAAAAGAGACCGATAGAATAAGTACTAGGCTTACAAAGAATAAGTACTGGGGTCGATATGCTCGACAAAAGATGATGCTCCAACATGGCTGCAGTCAAATGACCGAAACAAGTAAAAGAGTAAAAGAGTAAAGAGTAAGAATATAATATACCATAACATTCTAGATGTTTTGGGTAAACGCTGTTTTCATCTCAATTTTACTTAAATAAATTTAATTCAAATCAATCATGTATCAAAATTATATATATATAATCAAATTTTATATATAATCAATCATCAAAACTATATATATATAATCAAATTTTATATATAATCAATCATCAAAATTATATATAATTTATCATAATGAAACAGTTGTTGAATACAATTTATGTAGGTATTGTATGTATACATTATGCTTTTCTACTGATATGCTAAATAAATGGCTCTTGATGTTAAAGATAGTCTATTATGTAAAAGCAAGTCGGACAAACTTGGATTTAATGGAATGAATTTTGTTGAACAACTTTCTGCAAATTTGCTTAAGCCTCTGAACAGGTATCACCCTGAGAACTTTCTCTGACATGGTCAATGCGACGAACACACGCTACACACGTTCCTTCCAAACAGCATAAGTGAGCTAGACCATTAAAACTTACTGTACATGCACGACAGCGTCCAAGGTCACTTTTCGCCAAGCAGCTTCACTCTGCGTGCTTTAGCTTCGTTACTATGGCAACAGTCCAGGCACTTATTGATGAAACATATATGTGTGTGTGTGTATGGATGTATGTATTATGTTTATGTATATTTCTATATATAATTTAACCCTTATAAATTTTCCTTCTTTTTATTTCAGTGCTTATCTCCGTTCCTTTCCTTGCTTTGTTTCTTCCATTTTGTAGTAACACAGGACTGTTGACTTAAAAAGAAAACCATTACTCATTCACTAGAGTAACGATCATTTCTTTCAATGATATGTTCCAAGAATTATAGATATTATGTCCTTCATTTGAGAACGCGCATTCGTTGTTTAAACGTATTAATTAAGAAAACAACAATTCCTTAAATAGTAATGGAAAATAAATTTCGACAGAAGCATAAAAAGTTTAGCGCAGTCGTTTTTTATTTTTGTTTTTGTTTCTTTTGCTACTTTTGACACATGCATAAATTTTACATGCTATAAAAATGTATCGTTTACTGTTAAAATCACGTGACATTCCCGCTCGCATTCCTTCTACCGTCTGCTTCTTACTGTTACAAAAGAATCACATATATATGACATTACTGAATCCCGGATTGAGTACTAAAGATTTTAAAGAACGGTATTCTACTGTTTGTAAAATGTATGAAACGGTAATTAAGGCAGCTTAATTAATCTGAGTAATTATAGGTATCATTTAAACTAGATGTGTAGAAATTCCCAATGTATAAAAGAATGAAAATTTAGAATTGTACATTACTTTCACATACACACTCCCACTTCTACACATACATACATACATACATACATACATGCATGAGATATGCAACACAATGCTTAAATACCAATCTTGAGAAGTTAGGCTTCTCAATACCAGAAAGGAGAAAGCTAATTCGAAGTCTACAGATCTAATCCCTCACTGGAACTGTAAAAGTCTGTAAAACTTTCCAGAAGTTTATCATTTAAATATATATGAGCATGCAACAATATGAATGAGAACGCATGCTTAAAACAAAACATACAAATCTGCACATATACATACATACATACATACACACATACATACATACATACATACATACATACATACATACACACATACATACATACATGCATAACAAATCTGTAGTTCGGTGCCACGACGAAGTTGTTTTCTCATAAATTTCCTAAAAGTACGTTTTAAAATATTTTCTTGCAGATATACATTTTCAAGGGTGTGCATAACGATTACATATCCACCATAACTACTTTCCTTATTATTCCTCCCCCTCTTTACCGTTGGCATCACGTCCTCCTCTGTCGCTACAATTTTTGTTCCCTCACTATATGTATAGCGTTCTTTTATTCATTGTTTACAATCAAGCATTCTGGTATCTCTGATGTCTACTCTGACTGTATCACTGTTTTAGATTCTGCTCCCCTCACTTCGCATTAAATATAACCTGATCGGAAATTCAAAGGACACCAAAATCAACTAAATATCAACTATTATTATTCTTGAAAGGCATGTGTGCGTGCTTTTGTTTGTGCGTGTACTTGCGCATGCTCGTGTGTGCGTATATTTGACTGTTGGATATGTGGTAAAATTTCAGATGCTATCTACGCAAACATAATGATACCCTTACTTGCAGAAGTTGTGCATTAATCCCTGCACCATTGTGGTGCAGATGTAAACAAGAAACACATGTAAGACATAGTAGTTGACAATCATGTCTCTATACGACAAAAAATTAGGAATCTTGCGTAGATTTGGCTCTGTAGAAAGAAGCTTGCTTCCTAACTACATTGATTCGGGTTCAGTTCCACTGCGTGGTAACTTGCGCATGTGCCTTTTGCTATAGCCTCGAGCCGGCTAAAGCCGCGCTTGAGCACTCCATCACGACGACGATCACCACCACCGTTTGAGTGCCAGTGTCGGTGTGTTTATGTCTCTGTAACTTATTTCAACTATGACACGACTTCCATATAGTTTGTTAAAAGTATCAAACCAGTTACTTCACAATATGTAAGACATTTGCCATGTATTTTTATAATAGTTGCCATAAAGAACAGTCGCATTGAGTTTACCTAGTTCTTCTTGTAATGAATTTTATCTAAACTCCAGGTACACAGACTAGACCGATTAATGCATAACCAAAACGCAGCTACATTAAGATGAATCAGTCTTCTGACTCAACCAACAACCGTTATAGATACAATAGCAAGTAAATTCAGTTTAAATAATTACATTCGGAAATGTTGAAAGTCTTTAGAAATGTTTTCTCTCAAAACTGCACATAAACAATATTATCTACTGTTCTAAAATAAAACAGGTTACCACCAATTAAACTGATTTTTACCTCCTTGATCTGTTGGTTAATACAACTACAAATAAAACGCATCTACACCTACAGCAGGAAAAGTTAACCTCAGACTCTCTGGTAGAAATGACGCAATACATAGTTCAATTACTAGTGAAAGAACTACATTAACGGGATATTATTCATTATATTGAGAGTAGATAAAATGTGCGGAGGTTGATAAGACATCGTTACTCCCAGATTATAAAATAGAGATATGCAGGATGTAAACTGTTTCTTTCGAGAATATTTATTTCACAATTATTTTTGGAATGTGAAAATGTGAGGTCTTTATACAGAATTAAGGAACTCATTTGCTGCATGATGTTTTACGTAATTTTGTGCATCATACATAGATTCTATAAAATCAAGCACATTATGTTTGTGTGAAAATTAACGATGTATTTGAATGCCCAGTAATGAAGCTTTAAAGGCGTTAAGAGGCGGCTTCTATTTATCAGAATGTTTCGTTTCCTGTTAATAAACGATTAAATATTAATTGAATTTGCTCTTCTAGCCAAAACACCTATTGATGTGCTTCCTAATGCAGCTGATATTCGCAATTCAATTTATATATCAGAATTGTTTTCCTACCCAACGGTTTAACATTTTGAGTATATGCAAAGAAGCGTATAACTGAAAAGGATGTGTATTTATATTTGAGCAAATTCTATGAAACAAACTAATTGGATACAATTTATTTAGCAAAATAACTAATGACGCTAATAGTTATTTATTTATTACACTATGCCTTTTAAGAAATAACTGTTTATAGTTTTATGCACATTTATGTCTTGATATGAAGAATATTTAGATATGAAATCCTCCATTAATTAAATCACTCGATCAGCGAAAGAACTATTATATGCCCTCACATTTTGGCTGATAAACATTAAGTACTTCGGGTTGCGCACATACTGATATATTGTTTCGATAAAACGCAAAAGCGATTAATTATACGTTGAAGTACACAGAATAATATACGAGAGAATCAAATATTCATTGAAAAACAAGCTATGATTATATGCTGGAAATAGAATGAATTTGCACAACGAATATACGAATATTACCCCCGATATTACTGCATCAGCAAATATCCATTTGACATTTACATTTCCGATAATATAGTAAGGTACACCATTTTCTCAAAATTATTCTTTAAGGGCATCGCTCGTATACACCTCGTGAAATAAATTTTCTTTGCAAAGTTCATTGATGCAGTACAATTGAAAGGAGCGATTTTAAGTTACGATCATATATATTTCATTCACACTCCTCTGTCTCTATCTTTCATTGTGTGTGTGTGTGTGTTTGTATGTGTGTGTGTGTTCTCGTGTGTGCGTGCGTGCGTGTGTGTATGTGTGTGTGCTTGTGCGTGTGCGAGTGTGCCTGTGTTTTGGCGGTTAGTAGACATTTTAGAAACACGAGCCTGAAATTGAGAAAAAGTACGTAGAAGCTCTCATGAATCAGAAGTCATGTTCTTGTCGTATTACAGACTCCCTCCGTACACCTTCCATCAAAGTGACTATGAACTCTCATTCCACTCAAGTCAATTTCGTAAAGTCTCGGTACACTAAATACATTGTTAATAATCTTAAGTATTATAAAATGTCTACGACATTTCGTAGTACTTACCTTCCTATCTATATCCATATACGTATTCGTCTCCGAGTATGAATGTATTACTTACAGAGCTATATGTGTACTTCAAGATATTCTAAGAAAAGTAATTAGTTCACATTCTCTCGAAAGAAGTCAAAATATATATGTACATACATATATATTCA
>NC_068985.1:47523504-47526891 GCF_001194135.2 Octopus bimaculoides
ATATATACACTTTCATTAATGCGCATACATACATAGGTATACCAGGTTATATAGAAGCATTTTAGATGATATGTAACATAATGTGCATAATAATTATGCACACAAATGTGAATATATGTAAAAATTATTTTGGCGCCTGAGTTGGAGAAAACATGAATGAATGTTTCCAATATTCGCTTCGCAGCATCGACGGCCTCAATTCAGTCATAGTGAGTAGAATCTTCTGAAAATGGACCCAAGTGAAAGAACAGGGTTGAATACGATCGAAACTATTGTGTCTGTATATCATAGGCCTAACCTTGTAGGACTGTCATATTCATACATTAACGCGCGCGCACGCATGTATATATACATAAATAATATGCATATACATATAAAGAAATATATGTGCGGCTGCCTATCTAAATCTGTTTCTCTTTCTGTCTTTATATTTAAGTTTATATATAAAGACAAGAGAGAAAGAGCTCGAGAGGGAGAGAGAGGGAGAGAGAGAGAGAGAGAGAGAGAGAGAGAGAGAGAGAGAGAGAGAGAGAGAGAGAGATAGAGACAAATTCGATATGTATTGATAGATAAATAGATAGATAGATAGATAGATAGATAGATAGATAGATAGATAGATAGATAGATAGATATTCACACAGCCATGCACTCAAGTATACGTACAAGAATTCATAACAATAAAGAAAAAAAATCTTTTAATATTTAAAAATTATTCACGCAATAGATTCATACAGATTATAGATGATTTTTGGGATATCTCGCATGTTTGAAAAACATTTTAATAAGAAAAACAAAGATAAACATTAGAAATACATAATGCAGATATTCTCTCTAATGTCGTTTACTGGTGTTTTTTTCCTTTTTTTACCCTGGGAATATCCATTAAACTACATCATAAAGAGACTGAATACATGTGTAAGTTATAGATTCCAAGAATATTATCCACACAATTTGTTGCACAATCATAAAGATATCAGCTCAAACACATATATGTGTCTATATATCATACCTATCTATCTATCTATCTATCTATCTATCTATCTATCTATCTATCTATCTATCTATCTATCTACCTCTCTCTCTCTCTGTCTGTCTATCTATCTATCTATCTATCCATCCATCTATCTATCCCTCTCTCTCTTTTTCAAGTACCACTTGAAAAGGAGGATGAGGATAGAGAGGAAAGTGTTGTCGAATGAAAGTTTCAATAGAAAATGGGTAAATGTGGCAAGAATGGTAAGAATGAAAGACGACACCATTTTAAGCATAGACTTGTAACAAAAAGAGACAAAAAGAGAGAAGGTACTTACTTTCATATACCTTTAAAAAAAAAGCCTGAGGTGACCGTGGTCTTTTTCCGTAGGCTTTTCTTTCCACGGATAATCCTAATCTGTTCCCCGTTTTTTACATCGACTGTGATACACGATCCCTATTGATCGCCACCCCCACCCACGTTTTTGTTTCTTCCCGCGATCCCTTTTGATCGAAATTAACCCCTCCCCCCAAGAAAAGCTCTACTTTGTAATTTATCCATTTTCTCTATTTAGCCCTGTGTGGCTATAATAAAAAGATATCTCTCTCTCTCTGTCTATCTATCTATCTATCTATCTATCCATATACATGCATGAATATATGCTTCTGTCTATCTCAGTGTGTGCGTGCGCGCGCATGCGTAGTATGTGTGTGTGAGTGTGTGTGTGAGTGTTAGTGTGTGTGTGTGTGTGTGTGTGAGTGTGTGTGTGAGTGTGAGTGTGTGTGTGTGTGTGTGTGTGTGTGAGTGTGTGTGTGTGTGTGTGCATTAATGAAATAGCTTTTTATAGATATACTATTTGGTGAGAGTAATAGAAACAGAGAAAATGTGAGATGAGATGGAAGGATGAGAAAGGTTAGAAGAAATTTGTTTTATAACTTAGTTTCAAGGTCTTGAGTACTACATGGCTTTCAAATCACAAATGCAAAAGACTATATCAGTGGTTCGCAACCTTTTCACAGTGGTTCCCAAAAGTGATTCCCGACCCTTTTATTTCAATGAGTATTGTTAAGAACCCCTTTTAATATGCTTATCCTTATGCATGAAATTTTGAAATGTATATATGAAATATGTAATTTTGAATTGTGTAGTACACCCAGTACTACTCTTGCGGACCACTAGGGGCTCGTGGACCCTAAGTTGGGAACCACTGCACCGTATGACAATACTAAAAGGGCTTCACATAGTTAAAATGTTAACAAAACCAAAAGTGCAATGCATATATGCCTCTACACACACACATACACACACATATGTATACATATATAAATATATATACAAATGTGTATCTATCTATCTGTGTACGTGTATGTGTGTCTGCGCGCACGCATTTTTCTAATGCAGAAAATTAACACTTTGAATTTACAAAATATTTAACTAATATCAGTTCTGACATATCTTAATACATTTTCAATTAGTATTTTGCTATGGAAATATCAACACAACTTTATATCCTTTGTTTTGTATTTGTTTTTCTTTTTGATTTTTGTTTCGTACAACTTTCTACTGGAATGTTACATTTATTAGCAATGTAATAAATGTTATATTAAATTTAAGTGTATTTCTGTTTTACAAAGAAAAAGTTAAATATATAGTGAAATATATAAAATTTATATACTACATGTAAGCAAAAACCTGTAAAAGCGTATATATCAAAATAAATGAACTAATATATAAATATATATAAACTAATATATAAAAAAAATCTTTCTTCACAAACCTCATCTTAAAAGCTTTGCTTTTTTGACGTTTTATATTTTCTTAATCACTTTTTTTCCTGTTGTTTCTTTCACTATTTCTGAAGGTTACAAAAATGGATAAAAATTTACATTTAGAATCTTGTCACACCGCTGAATAAAAAGCAATTTGATTCGTTTCTTCACATTTTCTCCCATCAGATTTGTCGACTCGATTTTCCTGTAAGAGAAAAAGAGAGGAATACATGCTAAACATCTCGAGCAAATGATGATGGCGGAAAAATTTACTCTTGTCAATACAATGCTATATATTTGTTACTTGACTTAATTATGATCTATGGCTTAAAATTGATGTTTTAGGCTTTTAAAAAAGAAAGCATTTTAAATTCACAGGAATGCACAGATATACATGCATACAAACACGCGCGCAAATATACACAAATACACACACACACACACACACACACACACACACATACACACACACACACACACACACATCTGAGCTGAAACTTTGAAATGAAATGAAATATATACACATATGTGTGTGTATGTATATACATGCATATATATGTATATATATATAATAAACATATATATATATATATAGTATATGTATATGTGCGTGTGTGTGTGTGTGTGTGTGTGTGTGTGTGTGTG
>NC_068985.1:47526901-47527281 GCF_001194135.2 Octopus bimaculoides
GTGTGTGTGTGTGTGTGTGTGTTTGTGTGTGTGTGTTTGTGCGTGTGTGTTTGTGTGTGCATGTGGGTATGTTTACATATGTATCTATTTCTCCTTTCATTTTCGGAAGTGTTATCTGTCTATACTTTGGTTTACGTCTCAAAATTTTATGTAATTTCGTTTGTTTTCTTAAAACCTATAAATATGTATATGCTGCTTAACTCTGAAAATTATATATCAATTGACCAATTTTTTTTATAAAGTTTTTTTATTTATTTTCAGCATTTTTGTATTTGTTTTATTTTTTTTTTTATTTCGTACCTCAAAATATATTTTGAGCACTTTCATCCAATGAAAACGAAAGTAGAATAAAAGAGGAAATGGAGGTGATACGCTAAAGT
>NC_068985.1:47528056-47532061 GCF_001194135.2 Octopus bimaculoides
ATTTGTGAGTGTGTGTCATTTTATTTATATAGAAGTTTTGTGGACAAAAACTTAAATATGTTCCATACAAATATTTATTGGGAAAACGTTGAGACTAATATAAATGTGGATTTATATGAAATATAACGAGGATTGTACTGGCGATTTGCAGTCTCAATTTATCCTTCGTTTGTTTTTAAATTAATAGAGATAAATCGTGTTAGCTATTCGTTGAGGTCTGCTATGCCTCGTGTGAGTTTAACATTCTTTTACAGGACTTACAAAGTCTGTGTGAATATGAGACGTTAATATTTTGAATAAAATCATAATTAACTGATCCTCCTCTGTTTTCCTTGTAACCAAAGCCAGGAACTTTTCAGTTCATGCTCGTAGACCTGGGAATGAATCTGCAGAAAGAGATGTCGAGCATGAGAGTACTAAGCTACTACTTGGGGAAAATGACAGCTGTGTGTCGTTTGTTAATGTGAAACGAAGTGTAGATGCCTAAATTTTATTAATCAATCTGCAGTTTAAGGACTCTATTCTTTTATCATTTAGATTACTTGTGTATGTGCAGGAGTATGTTTTCTATGGTTGTCATTTCTCCGGATTCATTCACTGGTTTAGGAGGATGTGCTTAAATGTTCCTGGCTTTGGTTACAAGGAACATACAAGAGGATTAGTATTATAATTTTATTCAAAATGTTACTGTCTCATATTCACACAGATTTTGTAAGTCCTGCAAAAGAACTCGGATGGTTGGCCTTCTAACGAGTCCTTCCACAATATTATTAACTTTTCAGCACCCACTCGTATTGTTGTCGTTATTGTTATTATTATTATTATTATTATTATTATTATTATTATTATTATTATTATTATTATTATTATTATTATTATTATTATTATTATTATTATTATTATTATTATTATTCAGTAGTCTCATTTTTATCACGTGCTTAATTAACCACACTTACACACGCACATATCCAGCCCCTATCCACACGCACACAATTACACACTCTCGCATGCATACGCGCACCTTCGTTTTGGGATTACCAATACTTTATTATCTCCCCTTCTTCCTGGATCTCCTGTCTAACTACTTTTGTCAAGCCAGTCGCCATGATTTACCGCTAACACCCAAACCTTTTTTGATTCTCTTTGCTTATTTCCTCGTGTTCCTTTCTGTTGAAGAGCGTAGGCTCGAAACGTAAAATAGTTTTTTCTGTGAATTGCAACTATGTATGTGTGTATGTGTAGATTTGTATGTTTTATGCATATACTCTCATGCATATTGTTGCATATATAGACATACTCATATATATATTTAAATATGTATGTATGCATGAAAGAAAAAGAATACTTAGATGTATAAGCTACTTAGTAACCATACTGAATATAACGCCATTATCTAGGAGTTGCCGCCATACTACTCCTCGAGATATCACTGACATTGCCACTTAAGCTCATTCTTGTCACTAGACAATCCCAGTAGTGGGCCTGTATAGCATCCACTCACACGACTGTGACCAAATAGCATTGGAGTAATTGGTTCAAATGTTGAATGATATTATGCAGGTTTATCCGTATGGGGAAAATCTATAATCATTATGAGAAAATCAGTTTTAATCTGGTGCGTAGAACGAAAATATCCTACGGTATTTATTCTGCATAAGTTGCCCATACAGTCTTGTGTCATGCCATCATTTAGAAATATAGCGATTACGTTGGAATCCTTATAAGAAGACGCCATTGTTTACCAGATGCATGATATAAACTAAAATTATAAAAGAAAATAATAAACTTTCTAGTATTTTCCTTTACTATTTCTTTGTATTTAGTAAATACAGATGGAACTAGATGGGGCACTGAAAAGAAAAAAATTCTGGAATAATATTGAAAAACACAAGAAATTCCTTCACCTTAAAAAAAATTATTGAATTCCTGTGATTGTGCTTATTATTGCAAAAAAAAAGACACGGTATACAAATATAGGACAAATTATCGATATAAAATGAAAAACGACTGCTAAAATTAACAACGGAAAATTGTCTGAATAAAGAATTGTTTAAAAAAATATAGTCAAACAATCGATGAACAAATCAAAAATTGAAGCTGTAACATAGAAAAATCTGTCAGAGAAGATTAATTTTATGATTACAAATGGTTTAATTGTGGATGTGATAGCGAAATGTAGAACAAGACAATAAAAATTCTAGCAGGCATTGAATATAACAATTGAGAGATGAGGGGAGAGGACTGGAAAAGGGAGAGGAGGAGAAGAGGAGAGGAGGAGAAGAAGAGAGGAAGAGAAGAGGAGAGGTGGGAACAGGAACAGAGGGAAGGAAGAAAGAAAGAAGAAATCTGAGAAAGATTTGGTAAGAAAGAGAGTAATGAATTAATGCGTTTGGCATATAGATTGAGGAAGTGGAGCAATAATAAAAGAAAATAGAAAACAGGAAGTGTTGAAGGGCATAAAATGAGTGAGAGGGAGAGGCAGAAAGAGAAAGTGAGAGAGAGAGAGAGAGAGAGAGAACTAAGGAAAGAGGGAGAATAAATGAAATGAAGATAAACTACATCGGTTATTGAAAAGATGGTGACATATGGGAGAAATATAAAATGAGAATGAACTGTCAAATACCTTGGCAATAGTTATGAAAAAGACTGAAGACTAGAGAGAAACTAGATAAATACAGAAAGACAGACACATATGTGTGTATGGACTAAAAGTGGAGTAGAGAGAGGAATATACAGACATAGAAAGATATAGAAACAAAGGGAGACAAAGAGAACCGTGCCTAGAGAGAGAGGAGGGATAGAGTGAGAGAGAGAGAGAAGTACCGGTAAATAGACATAAAAATTAAGATATTAGAAAAAAGACATGAACACAGCTATACTGATCAAAAGAGCGTGACACCACTATTTGTGGAAGCACACACACATACACAGACATACGTGTGTGTGGGTGTATACATACGCGTATACGCATGTAGGTATATGTGTGTGTGGATGTGTGTGTTTGTATACGTGTATGATCAGACTTATACAAGGGGATATAGACGGACAGAGAGACAAACAGAGGCTTACAAATAGAGAAAGAGGATAAGAGGAACAGATATACTCATATACACAGAGAGAGAGAGAGAGAGAGAGAGAGAGAGAGAGAGAGAGAGAGAGAGAGAGGGGGAGAGAGAGCGTAATATGGTGAATATAGAGAGTTATAGACATATATAGACTGGGAAAGATTGATCGAGATAGAGAAAAGGCTAAAAATAAAGGTAAGAGATTTCCCCCAAAGTGTACCACCACACAATACGACCAGGTATTAAATACGGTACTGGACCATGTAAGTCAATAAAATATGTTAATGTGATGAGACAGTGCAATGGATATTAAATCTAGTGCTAAAAAAATAAAAGCGGTGAAGTTGATGGTTGCATTAGAAATCATGTTTGTATTATTTTTTCTGGTATTAATTATGGTGGGGAATTTAGTAGAGCTGTTAGGAAAGAAAGAATACTTCGCATCATTTGTTCTGTCTTCATGTGCTCTGAGCTCAAATCTTGCCAATACCACTCTTTCCTTACAATTTTAGCGGTGATAAAAATGTACCAAGCCAGACGGGGGTATTGGCATTTATCCTGGCTCTTTGTGTTCTGAGAGAAACACCTGTGATGAGGCTGATGACCAGCTGTATCGGTCCAAGTTGGCAGTTTTTCTTTGAGATAAGCATCACTGGCATGGATAGAGAAGACATGCATGCAAAGCACTGAACAAATTTCCACATTTAGTGAAGGACTGAGATATTTTGTGGAAATTTGTTTTGACTGACGGAGGCGTTTATCATTTATAATGGTTATGGCGGCCTGTTTGTAGAAATTGTTAAAGCAACGAACAAAACAATTTAAAGCGTTTCCATTTGTTCGTGTTCAAATCACAAGGTAGAATTAGGATTTCAATGTACCGGAGACAAACATGTAAATTACTACATAAAACTGCAGTTGATATTTTTCCGCTATCTAT
>NC_068985.1:47532071-47539427 GCF_001194135.2 Octopus bimaculoides
ATCCATCCATCCATCCATCCATCCATCCACATCCATCAATCTATCCTCCTATTTGTATCTATATACATACATTATTCGTGTTCGGGGATGTACATAAAGATTTTCCATTCTTACTTCAAAAATAATTAGATATTATAGTCCAAAGCAAGAGTTATATACCATAGCGTTGCCATATTCAAGAAAATTTCTGGCTAAACTGCTAAAGATAACTTGTTGATAGTACATTCTTTCTTATTTTTCGTTTCATTTCTCATATAAATCCTAACTTCTAATTTGATGTTTAGACAGTGACTTTCACTACTATAATGTCATTAACCAACAGTTACGCTAGTGTTTTGAAATCCTGTAGTTTTCTGGTCGCTTTGATATGACATTATAGTAATTTAGTATTGTTGTTTCAATTATTATTAAACTTCTGTCCTTCTTGTTGCTGAAATTGACGTCTAGATTACGAGTTCCCTAGTGCACTGACCGTAAACTATAATGGTTTCTTGTTTAGACACAAGTCTAGCATATTATGATGGAAAAGTTTGGTCGATAATATTAGCCCCAGTATTTGATTACTTTATTCTATTGATGCGAAAAGGTGAAAGGCAAAGTCGATCTCAACACGATTTAAACTCGGAACGCAAAGATCTGGAAGGAACAGAACAAAGCTTTTCTTCAAAGGTCTAGGGATATCCTAGCTCGGCGCCACATTAAAATAACAATCATATGTCATGGGATATATATTTGGCGGATACATGTGATACACGTGACATATCGTTTCATAAGATATAAATGGTTGACATTTATATTATAGGTATTGCAGACACTCCTCAATGATATGCCTCGTAGTGATGTTATACGCCAATACAGTGATACTCCTTTCGACATTTTGATATATATATATATATATATACACGCATACATATATGCATGTACACATACGTTCACAAACACAAATGCATGTGCTCTCTCTCTCTCTCTCTCTCTCTCTCTCTCTCTCTCTCTCTCTCTCGCACACACACACACCCAATGCTCACACACATTTCATGATATATTTCTGTAAGAAGATATTCATTTCATTATGCCTATGCCAATTCTAGCGGGAATCGTTCATCCAGGTCAGAGCTAATGTTTCACTTATATCTGGTGCATTAAGTACGACGCGGATATACCGTGAATACCTAATGGTATGCATATATGATGATCGCCCAGGTTTTTAAGCTTACTATTAAGTTTCCTTGATTACAGCGCATGACGAGAGCGCCTAGAAACCACCAAAAGTTTGTGATGAAGCGGAATATTTAACTAAATGCAATATATATGTACGATGGGAGCAATCAATTAATTATATTGACTCTGACTGTCAATACAGTGAATTAGATGTATAGTCAATAGAGAATATATATGTTGGCATGTAAGGTTTGAATCTTTCATATATTGGAAATTATGCCATTATTATGAAATACCAAAGGAAAAGAAGTAGTATATACATATAAAAGAGATCATTTCAGAGGGTTGACAAAACTAGCATACTCTTGGATATTACAATCTACAAAGACAAGGAAATCAATAATAATAAACTGGGATAATAATAAACTGGAAATTGTTATTCAGGACAACCAAAAATGGAGATTCTCTTTTTGATAAAATACCAGTCACATTGCGATTTGAAAGCAAAAGGATTTCTAAATAATATTTGGCGCTTTAAAAAGATGCTAAAACTATATAACGAACTAAAATATCCACAAATCCAGGAATTTCACATATATACAACATAATGCAAGTAGCCTAAGGAACGCAGCCTTGCACTTTGTAGAGCAGCAAAAATTACAGTACTTATTAGCCGTTACTCAAACATAGAAACCTATTTCTAGTTGAAATTTGACGCAGGAATCGAACTTGTAGAAGCATTAGAATGAAGGACAAAAATAATTTGTGTAATTTGTTCTGGATGTCTGTACTGTGAGTTCAGCTCTCCTTGAGACCAACTTTAATGTTCATATTTTCGACGTAAATGAAATAATTATCCGTAAAGTCGGTGGATTAGAGAGAACGTTAGCGCGTCAAATGTGATGCCTTGCGGATTTGTTCCGGCTCCTTGCGTTTTGAGAACTTTGGTGGTAAGTTTAATTTACCGCCTGGCTTAATACGTGGTCCTTGCGAGTCTTCAGTTGATTTGACTCTGTTGCAGGCAAACATCTCCAGCTTGAAAAAATAAACTTCTTCCTCTCTATCCAACCAGTCCCAGATGTCACGAAAAGATGCTTTTCTTCCCTCTCTGAATAAAAGTATAAAACATTTTTTTAAATATTTTTTCCCATTAAAATGCGTATTTATGTGCGTCATAATATAAGTTTTATCTGTCTATGATCAATGAAATAAATACCAGTAATATACATACATTGATTCAATTTTATTGCACTCCCACCCTTTCAGATATGTGACCCTGTGTTAATGTCAGATAACTTTATTAAAGATGACCTTTAAATAACTCAACAATTTCCTGTAAGATGTGATTAATGTCTGTTTTTTTTAATTATTTTATTTAATTTTTTATTGGTCCCAGATAAATAGGATTGTATAGTTTATTTGTAAATGATCGATTGGGTTGACCTCCTTCTATGGGATAATAATTAATAGATTGAATTCGGTTTAGAGATATGTTGAGAGGAGACAGACTGACAGAGAGAAAGGGAAGTAGAAAAAGAGAGAAGAAAAGAGGACAAGCAAGAGAGAGTAAGAGGGGTGTGAGAGAAGGTAGAGTGAGAGAGAGAAGACGGGATGTGAGAGAAGGTAGGGTGAGAGATAGAGAGAGAGAAAGGGAGACCTGTTGAAATATTCTCAGCTAATGGTTTAATTTAGATCTTATAAATTTTGTTGAACAGAAACAACAAACAGATGAAAAGATGTATTAGATATTTTCGCAGACATGAAACTTTCAGTCAAATGTGAAATGTATGTATGTGGCATTTTATTGAAACAAGTGTGTTTATTTTAAACGTGTGTGTGTTTGTGTGTGAATGCGTATATGTGTGTAAATCTCTGTGCGAATGAATACGGAATACGTGCATATATATTTATTTGTGTATATGGAGAGGGATAGACCGTGTATCTCGATTTCTTGCTTTCGCATATTATATTAAATTTATTATTTATTTGTTAATTTTTTCATCAATTTATCAAACCAAAACTTTGGGAACATTATTTGTATATAGCGAATATGTTAGCAATTACACACACTCATAGCTATATAAATATATGTGAATCCCCACATAAATCGTCGCACGGCATAGACATGCACAAATTAATTATACATACATATATATATATATATCTTTTACTTGTTTTAGTTATTAGACTGCGGCCATACTGGGGCATTATATATATATATATATGTGTGTGTGTGTGTGTATGTATATGTATTTATGTATATGTATGTGTTAGTGTACAGACATATATAGACATATATACAGACCCACTCACATCCATGTACATGTATATGTATAAACATAGTATGCTTATATGTATATATATGTATATATATGTGTGTGTGTTTGTTAGTGTGTGTGTGTGTGTGTGTATGTGTGTGTGTGTGCGTGTGTGTTTGTAGTAGCAGTATGCCCGAGTGATTAAGGAATTCGCTTCGTAAGCATTATGATATGATTTCGTTTCAAGTGTGTGTCACCTAAGGCAAATGTAATTATCTATAAAAGTGGGTTAGCCAATAATTTGAGAGGAGAATTGGGTGCAACTGAACTGCATGGAAAGTCCATCAAGTATATTGTTCTTGGAATTCATACATGTAACGTTGTCACACTCTCTTAACATAAATTCTGGGTTGTATGTAAAATGTACCTGTGTCTGCGGAATACATATCCAACCAATAAAAGGCCAATTCACAGGGCCTGATAGGTTAATTGATCGTATATCTGAATAATTATAGTAGACAATTCCGAAAATATCACTTTTACGCACCACGCCCAATACACACAGATAAACACACGCACAGACATGGAGGCATGCACACATACATTCCTATACCCAAATACACTCTTGTATGTATACAAGATTAAGTAAAAAAAAATCATACGTCCTCTTCTTCCTGTAATTTACTTAAACAAAAGCAAGGGTTGAACAATTACGTCAATTTTCGACATAAATTCAGCTGGCTGCACAAACATTTGTGCACTAATTGTTGGGCCACAATGTGCCCTTTAACGTCCCCCATCGCTTTAACGTCCCCAGCATCAATTTTTCTGTGGAAGAATGAGTGTTGAACTTCTCTACTGGTGTTTTCAATCCGTACACTTCTTTTTGAATTCTGGCACGAATTCATACAAAAAGGCCTCATCCAATGTGACAGTCCCATGTGCAACTTCAGACTGAAAATGAGCAATGACTCAGAAACATGTCCCTGAATGCAGGCTAGGCTGGGTGTAGGTGCTTGTCTCCCCCTCGCAAACATAAGGACACAGGGGGGGGGGGGTGTCAAGGCCGACAGGAAGTGGTTCAGCTTCCTAGGGCTAAATAGCAGTGGTGTGATTCCCTTGTTGGGACTGTCACGTTAAGTTGACAGTACACAGCTACTTTGCCGTAGCACTGCTGCTTGGGTCTCTCTGTGGGATTAAGAGATGAATCCTTTCTAATACATACATACATATATATATATAGTGGCTACTCTACGTTTCTTCTCACTGTGCCAAGCAAATAACAAAAATGAAAGCGTTGCACGTCATTCTTTTCAAAGCATTTGCTCAAACTCCAACTCTCATATAACTGTCACGTAAACGAAGATTTCCATTCGCATACCATTGGCAGTGACAATCAATCAGCAGTATAATTCAAACCTCACAATTTAATATAAGCTAGGATCAACACACTTCGTACAATGATCTCAGAAACAGTCGTACTATGAAAGGACCCATTTCACATAATATTCCTCACAAAATTTCAAATATTTCTTGTCCAAATGAATCAGAATTTCGTTGAGCCAGCATGGAGATGGTAAAGTATATTTTCTGTACAGTAGTTATTGTTCGGAACAGGACTATTATTGGTACTTATTTTGTCGACCCTGAAAGAATGAAAGGCAAAGTACACGGTGGTGGAATTTGAACTCAGAACGGAAAGACTGACGAGATGCCGCTAAACAATTTGTTCGGCGTGCTAATGATTCTTCCATCTCGCTGCTTTGAGCAAGCCTATAATGAAAGTTTTTTTAAGTATTGTGTATCTAACTATAACGTATTTAGAACAAGATTATCCATGAAACATGAAACTGCGAATATTAGCAGATTTCACTGTTGTTGAACGTCTATCTATAGTTTGGCTCGTGGTTTTCCAATATTACTTATTCCATACACAGACCTGATTGATCACAATAGTGATCAAAAGTGTCACATCCGTAACCACCATGTCTTTCTATATCGGTGATTATACAGCTGAATTCATTCTTCTTTATTCACAATGTCAATGAAATATGAAGCAAATTTGGTTGCTATCTCTAACAGGCTGATTGACTTTGTATATAAAATCTCCGGCTTTGCATGAAAACTAGTCATAAAATGTATTTCTAAGTGTTCTAACAGTATTCATAGATTCAGAAGCTTTTTGATGACTCAAAATAATTAATATTTCTCGGATTTTGTTTTGTTTTTGTATGACAATTATATTTAAAAAAACTAGAAAAACACGAGCAGACAGTCGACATACCATGTCTACAAATCCTGAAAAACATTACTATTATGTTTGGATTTAATGTTGTTCGCACAATATGTTCTTATAAATCACGAGGAATTGATATTTCGGTCGAAAATACTAGAATAAGACATGCTATTAATTTATCTTCAGAAATGATTTTGAATATCTTTCAACAAAAATTTATATTAGATTTGTTTTAATTTCATATCAAAATGTTTAATGAAACTGTTTTATATAGAAGAAAGAACTAAAAAAAAAAAGAAAGAAATCGAACAAATAAAAAGTGCAGCCAATGTAAACAGATGAAATGTTATAAGGAAATAACTGTAAAAAACAAATACATGCAAAAAAAACAAGGCCAAAAAATAAATGTATACATACATGTACGAATAAACAAATATAGGCGAAAGTAAAACCCTCTGTGTGTGTGTGTGTGTGTATGTGTGTGTGTGTGTGTTTGTGTGTGTTTATGTGTGTGCGTAAATAAATGTATATATGAACATATGTGTATATATATATATAGATATAGATATATATAGATATATACATACATTCATACATGCATACACTTCCATTATGTACATACATTTACATTAATACCCTCACACACACACACATATATATATATATACACAAACACATCTAGTTTTACTATATATAATCTGTTTATACGTGCACACACACGATCTATCTATATTGAAAAGTGTAATCTGCTATCTTTCATTTTGTAGTTCAGTCCTTTGTATTCTCATAGAATTTGAAAATTTTATTCTGAAGTAGTCGAAATGAAAAGATAGTGAAAATGGACATAATTTCACTAAATTTTCTTTAAGAATTAACGTCGTTCAAAAAATATTGCTCTTCAGTGCGAATATTAGCACCACCAGACCTGAAATTAGGGTTGGGGGAAACTATTCGATTACATCAGTGCCAGTACTTGACTACTAGGTACTTCATCTTTACGGAAAGGATGATATGGAAGGACGATCTCAGCAGAATTTGAACTCAGATCCTAAAGACAGACGAAATGCCGCCGTGCTGGCGATTCTACCAGCATGAAAATTGTATTAAATTTTGGCACATGGCCTGAAATTTGTGGGGAGGGGGATAGTCAATTACATTGACCCCAGTGTTAAACTGGTTCTTAATTTATCGACCCCGAAAGGATGAAGGGCAAAGTCGACGAGAAATTGATTTCAGAACATGAAGATGGACGAAATTCCGCAAAGCATTTTGCCCAGCGTGCAAACGATAATGCCAGTTTGCCGTCTTAAGGCCAATAATAATAATGACCTTAAAATTTGGCCCTAAGCAAGAAGTTTCAGGTTGGAGTTAGAAAATTACATCGATCAACAGGTACTTAATTTATAGACACCGAAAAGCACAAATAGTGAACAGAAATGTATATATATACCAAGTTAAAAAAGGTGTCTTATTAGCAATTACAACCTAAAGACAAAACTGATAGAGATCACAAAAGAGAGAGAGAGAGAGGGTAGTAACTAGCACCGCTTTTGCTACAGAAAAGATTTAAAATAACTCAAAAACACTTGCTGTTATGGATTTTGACGTATTTTAACTCTTCTCTTTTGCTAGTCAGTACCGCCTGAATACTTTGGTTATATATGTATATATATATATATATATATATATATATATATATAAAAC
>NC_068985.1:47539906-47540971 GCF_001194135.2 Octopus bimaculoides
CCACCCAACATCGCTTGACAACCGATGCTGGCGTGTTTACGTCCCCGTAACGTAGCGGTTCGGCAAAGAAGATCGATAGATTGAGTATTAGGCTGCTAAAGAATAAGTCCTGGGGTCGACTTGCTCGACTAAAGGCGGTGCTCCAGCGTGGCCACAGTCAAAAGACTGAAACAAGTAAAAGAGTAAAGAGTAAATAAACAAACGACATAACGTATACTGAGTGTGCAACCGGGCGGGAGACAAACACAGAAGGTCCCAAATATTTCATCAGTTACCAACCATTACCATTTGGTTGATAACTGATGAAGAATTAGGGACCTTCTACGTTTGTCTCCCGTCCGATTGTACACACAGTATACGGTATATTGTTTGTTTATTTACCATGCATTTTTTTTCATTTATTAATGGAATGCAACAACACCTCCGACTGAAGAGGCAATTGGCTGCGAATGATCCGTTTTGTCTTGTTTGCCGTTGTCGTGGTATCGTTCTATTTTCCGCATATTGTATTTTGACGGTTTCCGTTTGTTTTTTCTGTTCTACGTTCGATTTATATATATATATATATATATATATAAAGAGAGAAAGAGAGAGCGATCAAGAGTGACAGACACAGGGAGCAATGGTGACAGAGAGAAAGGACGTGATGTATCACAGCATACCCTCCAGGTACGGGGATGAGAATATAAGTTTGATGCTACAGAATTGCTAAGGGCGGATGAGTAACAGAGAAGTTTTGGCATATTCTCAAGCACAGCATAAAATATAATGTTTACAGAATCGCTTACGGCATCAAACAGTGCATATGTTGAATACTGCTGGACTGGCATCTGTTTCTATAGGATTTACCTGAAGTTAGTACGCCACTGGATTAGCTAGCGGTCTTTACTGTGTTCGTTGGCCCAAATTTTATGTTGTGTTTATGTTTATTTATTTAGTTGATCTCTTTTTATTTTTGTAACCTCTTAACCCCACCCCCACATATATATATATGTATGTATGTATGTATGTGTATATATATATATATATATATATATATATATATATATATATATCAAGGGTATT
>NC_068985.1:47541257-47543192 GCF_001194135.2 Octopus bimaculoides
TATATATATATATATATATATATACACTCACATACACACACGCATATATATACATAAACATTCGTATGCATACATGGGTGTAAATGTATACACGCACATATACATAGCCACATATTTGCATATACATATATACGCATACACATACGCCTATATTAGGGAGACAAAACGATGACTACCATCATTAAAGCTATTGTTAAAACTTATAATTATATACAAACGAATTTTAAATCACATAGGAAGAAAGTCGGTGGTTGGGGGAAAGAAGTCGAAGGCACAAACTGGAATGTAATTCCACTTATCTTCCACATGGTGTCCATCGTTCAGATGTCTTTCAATAGTAAGCCTGATTATAGTAATAATACAAAAGTTGATACCTTTTCATTTTCTAACATATTCATATTTATACATAATGCTCGATGATTCGCTTTTGCCGTTCTTGTTGCTGTTGCTGTTGTTCTTTTTTGTTGCTTTTCCTGTTTAACCCTTGGTGAAAGCTAGACGAGTAGGCCTTTGATTATAATCTCTCCAGCCGTAACGATTTTTGCTTTCTGTATATTTTTTCCATCATAAATACCGTAGGTGTGGCTGTGTGGTAAGTAGCTTGCTTGCCAACCACATGGTTCCAGGTTCATTCCCACTGCGTGGCACCTTGGGCAACTGTCTTCTACTATAGCCTCGTGCCGACCAAAGCCTTGTGAGTGGATTTGGTAAGCGGAAACTGAAAGAAGCCCGTCGTATATATGTATATATATATATATATATATATGTGTGTGTGTGTCTGTGTGTTTGTGTGTCTGTGTTTATCTCCCCACCCCCACCATCGCTTGACAACCGATGCTGTTGTGTTTACGTCGCCGTAACATTAGCGGTTCGGGAAAAACAGACCGATAGAATAAGTACTAGGCTTACAAAGAATACGTCCTAGGGTCGATTTTCTCGACTAAAGGCGGTGCTCCAGCATGGCCGCAGTCAAATGACTGAAGCAAGTAAAGAGAGTAAGAGTATCCGTGACCACATTAATCGGTCTGCCTTCTTTCAATGGACACTAAGGCGTGATCTGAAAATGTGACGAATTCCTAGTATTTCATTTCGTGAGACGGGATGAGTGGTTCCCTTACTGACTCACGGTTCATGATTGTTATTAGTATCCTCACCGTGGCTGTTGTGGTCGTTAGTGTCGATCTTAATACTCTTGTTGTTGCCGTTTTCGTTGAATCCTAGATCAGCAGCGTGGTAGAAAACATCATGAAATATTTACATTTAAATCGTATTTACGAGCTTTCCCGGTTAGCGACTATGTAGCTATACTCTTTTAATGTCGCACTTGGCGTTTTGAGTTTATTTTTTCTCCTCCTTTCAACGGCGGTTCGTCCGTCTTTAGGTTCTGAGTTCAAATTATACGAAGTCAATTTTACCTTTCATCCTGTCGGGGTTAATAAAATAAGTACCAATTGAGCAGTGTGTGGGGGGAGGTCAATGTAATTCACTTTGCACAGCTTCTAACGGTCTTTGCACAGCTTCGAACGCTGGAGATGGACTACTCACAGAAGCATACACGCCACTGCAGAAACAACAGCAACTGTATTGTAAACCTGGAAACAGCAATCTCAACATGACATCTAGTAGTAGCAATCCCAACCATGACATTTAGTAGTAGCAGAAGTAGTAGTAGTAGTAGTAGTAGTAGTAGTAGTAGTTGTAGTTATAGTTGTAGTAGTAGCAGCAGCAGAATCAGCACCACTACTACTACTACTACTACTACTACTACTACTACTGCTACAACAAAAGCATTATCAAGCAGACTACATTACATTCTATCAGTTGCAATCTTTTAATCCCCACCATATCCATTCAACATAGTAAACTATAAATTCACCCTAGCTCCACCATACATGGCCATCATCAACAATACTAACAGCACATTAATAACAACAA
>NC_068985.1:47544132-47544937 GCF_001194135.2 Octopus bimaculoides
TGTGTGTGTGTGTGTGTGTGTGTGTGTGTGTGTGTGTGTGTGTGTGTGTGTGTGTGTGTGTGTGTGTGTGTGTGTATGTATGTATGTTTTTATGTATATTTACAACAAGCATATGTTGATATATGTGTATTTACATAATTACTTACCACTTTGGAAGTGAATTCGCGCAAACTACCCGAGTATATATTTCATTCGGTTTGCGTTATGTTCATAAATATATCTGGCAGCATGTTTACTTACCCAAAAATGAGACCATTGGAACCGGGTATAATTGCTAGGGGAGAAAAGATTTAATCGGTTCATGCTGGTTTTAAATATTCTTTATGACAATCAATCACAAAACTACTTTCTCCAGACATCTCGTTAAAAATTTAATTTCGTTTTCATACAAAAGAATGCAATACCAAGACTATTTCCACAACTTTGATTAATTCATATTTACATTTGAAAGTACAAATATAATACAATAAAATATAATGTAATATATAATCATATGTGTTTGTCAGTCTGTCTGTCTGTCTGTTTGTCTGTCTGTCTCTCTGTATATATATATATATATATATATATATGGGTACACACATACTTATTTATCTTGAAATACTTACGCTTAAATACATTAGATTTCATGTTGTAATTTGAAAATAAAATCATATAGACATAAAGATAAACGAAAATGTTGACAACAAAATCCTTATCTTTTTAATCATTGAGATGCAATCCAATTTTAAACAAGTTAGAATTAAAATGATGTTTGGTGAGTCAGAGAAATGTAAACAATAAGAAAGTTATATATATATATATATAT
>NC_068985.1:47545140-47547672 GCF_001194135.2 Octopus bimaculoides
TGGATGGATGGATGGATGGATGGATGGATGTATAAGTATACAAATTATTTTTACTTTGTTCATACAAATACAAATGAAGCCTGCTGATTTACTTTAAATAATAATAATAATAATAATAATAATAATAATAATAATAATAATAATAATAATAATAATAATAATAATAATAATAATAATGATAATAATAATAATAATAATGATAATAATAATAATAACAACAACAACAATAATGATGATGATGTTTTCTAATTTTGGCACGAGGCCAGTAACTGTGTAGTGAGTATGAAGTTGGTTGCAGCATCTCCCCTGCAGTACTGGTGCTCATGTTATTGATCCCGAAATGATGAAAAGTAAAGTTGACCTTGGGGGGTAGTTGGACTGAAAATATAAAGAGCTGAAAGAAATACTGCTAGACACTTTGTTCGACGCTCTAACGATTCTGTTAGGTTGTCATCTTACATTGATAATAATGCTAGTGATAGTAATAAGGTAATAAGGCGGCGAGCAGGCAGAGTCGTTAGCACCCCGGGTAAAATGCTTATCAGTATATCGTCCATCTTTACGTTCTGAGTTCCAATTTCGGCGAGTTTGACTTTGCCTTTCATCTTTCTAGGGTCGATAGAATAGAGTACCAATTGATCACTGTCATCTATGTGATTGACTTAACCCTTCCTCGAACTTGCCGGCCTTGTGCCAAAATCTGAATCCAGTTTTAGTGATAATACTAATAATAGAAATCTTTTCTGCTGGAGGCATAATGCCTCATATTTATGGGGAGGGGAGTAGTCGATTACATCGACCCAGTGAAACACTGGTACTCAATTTATCGACCCCGAAAGGATGAAAGACAAAGTTAACCTCGGCGGAATTTGAAGTCAGTACGTAATAGTAGACGAAATACCGCTAAGTATTTCGTCCAGCGTGCTAACGATTCTGCCAGCTCACCGCCTAACTAATAACTATAATAAGATAGTCACAATATAAAATACAGTAACATATATATTCTTTACTTATAATGCCGTATGCAGTAGTGATGAAGAGTGCATTACATACACTGAGATGCTGAGTGTTTATGCAGGATAAATATGAAAATGAATTTAATCGTACGCATGGAATACACAGGTGTATAAATAGTATGAAATGAAAATTCCATTAGAGAAGTCATTTTCAGCCAATTAAATAACGTCATCTATACAGAATTTTTCCTGTCGCAAGCAATCTCTCCGAATAGTTTTCTTCAGGTTGTACGTGCAATCTTAGAACACTCTCATAGTGGAAACAGAAGAGTTATAAAATGTTAAAACTTTTGCACCTTATACCCGAGGGTGCAAAAATCGGGTATAGGGAAAGGATAAAAAAAACTATGGGGAGAGAGAGTGGGGAGAGATTACAAGTGTTTGCTGGCATAGAACGAAGACGTCTAGATCAGAAAAGACAAATTAGAAAGACAATGGTTGTTGAAATTGGAGATGGAGACTTTTCTTTCTTCATTATCGCATACCTTGTCAGCTGGGCATGCTATACCTATGAACCAGCATCGCCAGCTTTCTTTCTCAATGTCTGGTTTCCTATTCTCTATCTCATGGTCGCGACCATGAGATTATTATTATTATTATTATTATTATTATTATTATTATTATTATTATTATTATTATTATTATTATTATTATTATTATTATTATTATTATTATTATTATTATTATTATTATTATTATTATTAACTGTGATATATTATGTATAACGATTTATAAAAGAATAAAATATTTTAATACAAATATCATCAAGAGTAATGCATTGACTACGGCAGTGATATCGAATGTATCATAAACTATAATGATAACGTTGATGGTGGTTTTTATGATGATCATGTGGAGGAGGAAGAGGATGATTCAGAAGACTAAGAATATGGTGTTGATGTGTAATCTACTACTGCTGTTGATGTTACTGGTTTCTGCTGCTTTTGCTGGTGATGATGACAAAACAGGAGAAAGTGGGGAATAAGAAGCGGTGTCGTGGAGAATGCGGTTGGTATAATGACAGTCACTTATATCACTTAATTTCTCAAAACGCTTAATATTTTAATTGAAGAGAGAAGTATAAATTATGAGGGCAAATTACATACATGTAAACGATGGTGTGGTGTATGCATAATTATATTCAAAATGATGGTGTGCAATGTAAAGTTATATACACATGCTGGTCTGTCTATAGACACATACGCAAAGATAATCTCTTTGTCCCTTTATATATGCTTACATGTGTGTGTATGAGTGTAAGAGCACATGTGATGATGTTTATTAAATATTCGTGTGTAATATCATATATAAGCGTTTGGGGTAAATTCGAGATGATTATAACCGAGTTTCTGTGGATTCATATGTTGAATTATAAAATTATAATAGGGAAAAGTGGTTACCATAGATATAACTGTCCAATTAACGATTCCTATATTTTGAATATTTTTCGCTTTCTCTCTTCCTCTCTCTTTCTCTCTCTCTCTCTGTCTGTATGTCTGTTTCTCTCTCTCATTAT
>NC_068985.1:47548413-47550439 GCF_001194135.2 Octopus bimaculoides
TATATATATATCCTGCAATCCCTCACAATATCGTGGTTTATTATTTAAGCTTACGTCGATTCCTCCTTAGTGTTGTTTTGCATTTATAATAAAATAAATATATAAAAATTATAGAAATAATAAAAAAGATACAGTGTACACTACTGTTTGTACTTCGCGGATTTTCACTTATCGCGGGTGTTTTGAGAACATAACACCTGCGACAGCTGAGAGATTACTGTACAGACACATAAACAGTCATATGCCTATGACCCGTCCTATCATTTCTTCCTTTATCCACCTTCGTGAACTATTCCTTGTCCATCCTTTTTCCTTTCTCTCCCCACACTCCACCTTTTTTCTTGTATTGTGTTCCCTAACCTTCTCTCGTTTCGTCTTTCCCTACATTTTCTCCTCTTTGTACAATCCTTCCTTTTCCCCCATTCTCGGCCATCTTTTTACTGCATGACTATTAATCTAGTGAGATGGGCCTTTCTCAGTTCCTCGTCATAGCATTTAATTCAGCCCTTAGTTTGGCTTGTTTTTTCTACTTTCCTTCTTTAGTCCGAAAGGATCACATTCTTTCTAATTAGTGTTTCTTTTGGACACACTGCCGTATGTCTGACACACGACTCACCAAGTGTCTGTTCCACAGCAAACCGGTAGAAAGCAAGCGCGTGCAAAGTGGGTAGAAAAGCGTTTGATGGATACATATAAAATCTCACTGAAGAGTTTTAAGATCAATCCCGATATCAGGGAAATACAAGCACAACAACACAATGCCTGGCGAAGCTTCGCCAACAGAAGTGTCACCTCCTATAAACACAACAGGATTGCTGGGCACAAAGAAAACGCGAACCATGCAGGTCCAGAGAAAAATTTAATGCACTTTTTATTCCTTGCTGTGAGTAGCTTTAGCACGTACCTTTTGCTTCATAGTTTCTATGGTTGTATCGATGTCAAGTATGGTTTTGACATTATATTTTTTTAATTTTCGGATTTTTGATGGTTTTATAGTCTTGTCAAACTTAAGATTTATTAAACATTCTATGTCAGACCTAAGTAACTGAAATTGGCGTTGAATATGCTCTTGCCAAGTAGGTTTTTTGTGAGAATGTTGTCGCATTCTAACCTTTTCGTGACATAGAAACTTTGAGATTTTCGCGGATGCAGTATATATGTGGTTGAGATCTGTAATTTCAACATCATTAGCTGAAATTATATCCTTAAGTGCAAGGCAGATTTTACCAATTACTTTCTGGTTTTGGTTAGAGTTGCGAATTTTTGGGAGAGTGTCACGTTTATTCATACTGGTTTCTTTAATTTTCAGCCATTCAATCATGATTTTATTTTTTAGGTCAAATCATGTGCAGTTGGGTCAATTTCTGTGTGACTTTGTTAATCTGTTTGATTTTCGTTTGCTTTGGTGATTATGATTGATTCAGAGAGTATTTCACTTTGCTTATCAGTTACATTAACTCTTTCTATCATTACTGCATTTTCATCAGACCTGGGCTAGTCTATAATTATTTCCTCTGTAGTATCTTCTTTAGCTGTAACTTCGTTCCCTTTATTTACATTATTTACATTTGACGGATATTTGCCTTCATCTTGTTTGTATGACGTAGTGGTTAAGAGCGAAAAGAAAGAAATAACTGTATTAGAAAAAGAAGAAATGCCTATCGTATGTGAGAGGTTGTTTCTTTATTGCAGGAACTTTATTGCAGCATCCAGTGGCAAGTGCACCGCATTGGGAAATAGCTTAAATCTCAGAGCAACAATTTTTAGTAAACAGGAGTAGCTTGCTCAAGCCACTTTTGTTTTCCATTGTTTTAGCTCTGGGTTTAAAGTTCAGTAATTTTCATCATCATCATCATCATCGTTTAACGTCCGCTTTCCATGCTAGCATGGGTTGGACGATTTGACTGAGGACTGGTGAAACCGGATGGCAACACCAGGCTCCAGTCTGATTTGGCAGAGTTTCTACAGCTGGATGCCCTTCCTAACGCCAACCACTCAGAGAGTGTAGTGGGTGCTTTTACGTGTC
>NC_068985.1:47554777-47555919 GCF_001194135.2 Octopus bimaculoides
TATATATATATATATATGTATGTATATATATACATGTATATATTTGTATGTATCTTTATGTGCGTGTGTATGTGTGTGCTACTTATAGTATCACTATAGTTTAAATAGGATTGGCAGCACATTCATTCTATAGTATTCTTTTCAGGAAAAGAGAGACTTCGAGTTTTCCAACGGGGTGCTACGTGGTCTGACGACTGGTCCTGAGTGGATAAATGGTATATATCAGTAGCGTATGGAGGGACGCCAGGAGCTTCTACTCTGAGGAGCGGCTAATAAACTTTGAAAGGGTCCACCACAGGAAATTCTCTTCTATTCCTCTGATAACAGTAGAATAGAAGTATTTAAATGGTTTTTCCACCTACAGTGATATTCTATGATGTTTACATGTATTTCAGTTTATAGGATTTAAGTGTTCTGCATAAATAGCTATAGCTTAATTACTGTCGAGCAATCAAATCCACAAATATGTAAATACAACTAGTTCCCTTGTTTTCAATATCCGCCCCGTGTTCTCTTAGTCCTTTTTCTTTTTCTTAGTTCTGTAGCCTCCATCCTCCCGGTTTACTAACATCTATTGACAACACCAGCAACAGCGCCACTTTTCACAATAATACTTCTCTCAGCCCTCCTCACTCATCCCTCGACTCACAATGTTTAGTTTTACACTTAAACCCCTGGTAATTCACCCTCTCCCTCTCCCTACTCTGCCTTTCTTATCTTTTCTTGTCATTCCTCTGCTTCAACACTTGATCTTGAATCGGCTACACCCTCCTTTCACTTACTTCTGTTTGCATTCATCTTCACCCATTCGACTGTCAAATTCCGTCGAATTATCATCTAAACTTTTAGTTGCCAATCTCTTCACCTTGAAGACGGAGACAGGCATTACATTACTGTTTATTTGCATCTACTACTATTTGCATATCCTTAATATTTTGCATACTCTATCGGCTAACATCACAACTATTAAGTAACACTGAGCCCCGCAAAACAGCTGTCGGGCCTGAAAATCCCTTACCGTCTCCCCTTATTTTTCTGTATTTTCTTTACTCTATAAATTTGTTCTGTAAATATATCAACATTTATATCCGTATACATGAATGGACTTCTGAATATTTTCAGTTATTGTTCCTTTCACTATT
>NC_068985.1:47556382-47556842 GCF_001194135.2 Octopus bimaculoides
ATATGTATATATATATGTATGTATATATATATATATATATATATATGTGTGTGTGTGTGTGTGTGTGTGTGTGTGTGTGTGTGTGTGAGGGCATATGCATATATGTATGCACACAAGTATTCAAATGAAGATATAGTAAGAGAATCACTTGGTGAGTCAGATTTCTTCTAGCTATGAGATTTACAATATGTGTTTAAGATTGTATCACGAGCTTCTATCATTCGATGACCTTTTCCAAAGTTCACATCAACGCTGGAACTTGATAACATTGGGTTATATACTAAATATTTTATTATTGTTAAAATACCTTTGATGTTCCCTATTTCAGCAAAAACTATATGCATATAAATATAAATATAATGACATACAATGCTATATGCATAAACACAGTTATATATACGTATGTGGGTATGAGAGGTGCAATTAATGAAAGCGAAGTATCGCAGAAACGAAAAGACAT
>NC_068985.1:47558107-47559988 GCF_001194135.2 Octopus bimaculoides
TATATATATGTGTGTGTGTGTGTCTATACACATACATAGAGTGAGTTAACGTAAAGTCTGGATACACAGTTCCTTTAAACAAATTCACATTGAATGTAGAAAAAATGCAAGATTATTAGCGATATTCCCCATGCATACACGTATATATGCATTCATACATAAATACATACAGACATATATATACATACACATTCACACACGCGCATACACACATACACACATATAAATCTGTGTGCGATCATGGCTGTGTATGTGTGTGTGAGTTATTTAGATGTGATTTTTTAAATACTTTCAGCGCTTCACTTTCTCCTCTTACTTGATTTCACGATGTACCAGATACAGACAACAGCAGACTAAATTACGTCTTTATTCTGACGTTCCTATTGTTAGTAATACTGATAGCGGAGTGTCGTTATTGCAACATTTCTTTGCCATTATATTTTCTTTAGTTCTATATTTGGATTTCATATTTCTAAAAAATATATCTTTTCCGCTAAAACATCTTTGATATGTTTCACATTCTACGTGCGGATATGCATTTATACATAGATGTAATTGTTTACACACACAGACACACACACACACACACATGCATACAATCGACCAATTAGGTTGACTGAGTTATACGTCGCTATATTCCTGTCTGTACGAATTCGTTTACCTTTTCCATAAGAACTTTTAGTCAGTGAATACACTCATGCGTATGTAAATATATATATATATATATATATATATCAATTTGACTTGTCCTTATTAGTCGAAAGATGCCTTTTGTTATTCTCTTGCTGTTTGTATTTGTAATCGTGTTACGTTTTTTTCCGTTTTCTTGTATTTTTTGTGTGTGTTGTACATATTCGCTTGCTTTCTTCCAAAAATTTAATGCTCTTACCTACGATTTTTTGGGGCCTACCAATTTTGAACAGTCTCAAGTGTAACGAGTCGAAACTGTAATGATAATTGGAAGCATGACTGATGAATAGAGGACCACGAATGATCCGTCCTGTTTTTTTTCTGTCTGTCTTTGTTTCGTTTATCTGTCCGTATATTTTTATTGTCATCCATTACGTTCTTATTCCGATTTTTAAATTTATATATGTAAAAATATATACATACATACAGTCTGTGATGGGTAAATTGTCTCCACATTCCATTTTTATATTTGCGCATTGTTTGTTTTCGATTTAGTCGACTACACAGTATAGTAGGGCCAGTTCGGCATCATCTGTGAGAAAAAGAGCACCGTGTCGCAATTCACACTGTTAGATATTTGGAAACAACATGTTGAATTGATTCGCATTCACACTGGAAGCTCCAATACCAACATTTCAGAGTTTTGGGGTGTCAATCTGAGGACAGCACAATCTGAAGACATGTACAGACAGTGACAAAAATCAACATCTTAGTCAACATAATGGTGTTTGGAGAGATCATTAATGATGGCGACGCTATGCCTCCATTCATCTTCCCACCCGGCATCAGACTCAATACGGAGGCCTACATCAAGTGCTTGGAGGAGATTGTGCTGTACTGGGTCAAAAGGGTGACTGTTGGAAGACCCTATGTCTGGCAACAAGACTCTGCACCATGGCACACAAGCAGGAGAACCCAGTCATGGCTGTCAGACAATTTCTGCCTCCACATCACCTCTAACTATCACGTCTGTCCATCTGACTCCTCAGACTGCAAACCCCTTAATTATTATTTGTGGGGCTCAGCTGAGCGAGAAACCAACAAAAAACCTTGTAACAGCAAAGCTTAACTGAAGGCAAGGATTATGGAAGCACTTACCAACTTAAACAAGAAGACTGTCCAGAAGAGTTGCAGGAGATTCCGAAGTTGTCTGGGGGCCGTGGTTGAAGCCTATGGCTATTTCATTGAATA
>NC_068985.1:47564202-47566250 GCF_001194135.2 Octopus bimaculoides
AATCGAATAGGACTACATACTTTAGTATTTAGTTGACATTCCCTGTGCAGTTTTTAATTCAGAAACTCTTTTTGGCATTGAACTGATGAGCTTTGTGATTGTCTCCTGTGGAATTTCTGCCCACTTTTCACGCAACAATCGAAACTATTCATCTTTAGATTTAGGTTTCTGTCGAGTTTTTCATATAGTATGCACCAAAGATTTTCAACTGGGTTCACGTCAAGAGATTGGCTCGGCCAAGGAAACTTTTTGATCCCATTTTCAGTCAGCCATTGTTGATTCCTTTTCGCTGTGTGGCATGGAGCCCCATCTTCTATGAATAAAAAAACTCATTTTTCGTTACGTTATCGTGTGAATATATCGGAAGTAGTCCTTGCTTAAGTATTTTGAGATGTATTTTTCAGAGTTTATGGTTCCAACACATTCGATCAGCTCAGAATAACGATTGCTGGTGACAGCTCCCCATACCATTACAGAGATACCGCCATGTTTCACAGTTGGCTGGAGTCGTTTCAAATCAAATTCTTGATTGCTAAGCATCCAGACCCAAACACATCCACTGTCTGAAAATAATGCAAATCTGGATTCATCTGGGAAAATCACTCTATACTAAAATGAACTGGATTTCTGTGATATCTCCTTAGCGCATTTCTTCTTTTTCATATTAATTGGTTGAAGGAGAGGCTTTCTTCTAGCTGCTCGTCCATAATACCCAAGTTTGGACTAACTTCTAGCTGTTTTGCAATGTCAGAAGCCTTCGAACGGGGTTCGTTTTCCACAATTCTCTTCGAACAGCGAAGCTTCCTTTCCGACCGGGACGAGAATTTGTTGATTCTTTTCCTTGGCTTTTGAATTCTATTAACAGAAGCAAGAGGAATCTGAAGATTTTCGGCAATTTTTCGCTGGATAAGACAAGCCTCAGATTACCCAACAATACGACCTCTTTGAAAATCTGACAGTTCTGCTCAATTTTTTTGCGCGTGGCACAGTTACTCTTCGCAAATGTTTAATATAATGGCACCTGGAATGAAAAAGAATAATTACATTGTAAATTCTACTCCACTGAAAACATATTAAGACGCTTATATAAGTCATGTTTATTTACTTCCTGCATATCTGTGTAGATAAACACACATACGTTCAATCATACATACATACATTCATACATACATACATACATACATACATACATACATACATACATACATAATACATACATACATACACACATACACATATACACACATGCATACATACATACATACATACATACATACATACATACATACATACATACATACATACATGCAAGTATAGCCAGTGAAAGCGAGGCTTAAGAGAGGCATATATATGTGTGTTGTACTTTGGTGTATGACTATGCGTGTGTCTCTATGAAACTCAGTAATGACACGATTTGGCATACAATCATACCTGCTTCATGAAATGATATTATATTCCTATACAAACGGTTAAATATTCTGAAAAGCACTCATAATTTTCCGTTTCATATATGTATACGGGCACATACATAAATACGCATTCATTTAGTGACAAACAATCAGATGCAAAACACAGAGACACATAAGTTTATTTCTATCTGAGAGACAAACAAAGAAAGATTCTAATATCTAAAACTAAACATATTTTAATGATATAGAGAAACTAAGGTTTGAAAGAAATTTATGCAGAAGTTGACAAAGCGCAATGGAGACTTTGTTTAGAAGATTTAAATGTAAAAAACAGAAAAAAAATTCTAAGAATGAGTAACAGAAAAGGGAAGAAAAAATATTGAAAAATAGGGGAATACATTGTGCACAGCTATGTATAAACATTCTGTTAAAGTGAAGATTACTTTCTGTCGACTACAAACGTTGGTAATGGCTGAAGTTTTTCATTTCTAATGTGAACTTCACACACTCACATGTATGTATGTATGTATGTATGTATGTATGTATGTATGTATGTATGTATGTATGTATGCATGTATGTATGTAAGTATGTATGTAAGTATGTATGCATGTATGTATGTATGTACGTATGTATGTATG
>NC_068985.1:47566260-47568293 GCF_001194135.2 Octopus bimaculoides
TATATATATATATATATATATATATATATATATATATATATATATATGTATATGTATATATATGTAAGTATATGTATATATACATACAAACACACACACATATATATTTATAAATATATATGTACATGTACATATAAATATAACATATATGCATATGTATGTATATATATTATATATATTATATATGTATGCATATATATATATGTGTGTATGTATGTATATATCATATACATATGCATAGATAAGTATGTATACGTGTATAAGTAGGTGAAGAAGTAACTACGTATATGTATACATACATCTACATATTTAGATGTATATAATGATGCATATACATATATATATGTATTTATTAATATACATGTATATATGTATTTATATGTATACATACATAAATATCTATATCTATATAATAGTTTTTTTTTTATTTTTCATTTTTCTTTTTTTTGTTTTTGTTCAAATTCGTTGAAAACAACAATTAAATATAAAATAAACGTCAGAAAAATAATTGAACGTAATAGGATGAGCTTCAGAAAAACATTATAACATAATATAATAGAATGCCTATGAGGAAGGAACCGTAGATATTGAAAAACCGAAAGAGAGGAACACATGAATAAATACGATTTGCATGTGAGAATGAATATATCTACGAATGTAATGTAAATGGATCTTCGTCGTTTTCTACGATAATTAATCAAGTTTTCGATGAACTGAATTCCCTGGTCATTGCATTAATAAGCGGCTGTAGCTTGGAAAGGCTGAAGTATGAGATGGTTGAACTTTCAGGTATAGTTGCAATGTATCATATGGGCTTCCATGCAGTTTCATTTAGTTTTATTCAAAAGACTAGCGTTGATCAGAAAAAATGCCGACAATAATTTCCATAAGGGTTTTTGCAATAAAATCGAAACCGTGACGTTGTGATTGTTCAGTTCTTACGAGTTCGCTCTTATTACTAGTAGATATGCACGCACGAGTGCACACGAACACACAGGCACATATACACACGCACACCCATACACGTACGTGCCCACACGTACGCACACACATACTCAAATTCACATACGCTAGCCGAAGCACGACTAGCAGGGTTAAGATCGCATCGCAACTACGTGGTGTCGGGAACTCACTGAATTGTGAGTGATGCGAGTGAATCTGATAGATAGCGTGTGCGGGGAAACCGGTCATGTATACAGATATATATTCATGCATAAATAAATTTATGTATGTGTGTATGTGTATGTGCGCCTGTGTCCGTGTGTGCAATGGTGTCCGTATGTGTAACATTGTGCCCGGTATCTGTTTGTTTACGTCCACGTAACTTAGCTGTCCGGAAAGGGAAACTGGTATTGTAAGTGCCAGACTTTAAAAAATATACTAGCATCTATCTGATGAATTTTTTCTACATTTCCGGAGGGGGTGCTTGTGGCAAGTCTTCCAAATCGTCTTGCAGAGACGTTCTTCAGCTTTTGAAGCCTCTGTACCATTCAAAGCATTGCGTACGACCCATTGCCTCGTCGCTGTAAGGTTGCCGATTTCTCTGCAGCAGATTTCCAAAGTTTAACGCAAAATTTCACGTTGGGTCTTTCTTGCAACGTTCTGTTCACGACAAAATTGCAGACTACAGCATACACGTGATCACAACAACATAAATTTCAAGACTTACGGAGTAAAAACAGCGATGTCACTCCACACACTCACTCATGAAGGCCACTCCTAGCTCTCACTACGGACACAACCGTGTGCTGCCATCTATTAAAGCGCTACAGAACTAGTCCGACAACTTTTTGATATCACCTCGTACATAAATGTGTGTCTGTTACAGTCTGTCAGATACCGGCCATGATGAATACCACAATGTTTTGAAAATACGTATTCGCCTTTATATATTTAATCCTTTATATTCAACACTCAATATTTCATATATTCAATAAGACATTCAATACTTCATTTCATTGTACCATACATTTTTATATTATATATTATATATTCCATATTCTATATCCCACATTAATTTTACAACAATATAA
>NC_068985.1:47568467-47570067 GCF_001194135.2 Octopus bimaculoides
ATATATATATATATATATATATATATACTTTCTTAAAAAGCAGAAAATATATCACAAAAATTGTTAATCAGAGTTTCACGCTCCCGTTCATCGGACAGTTTTGCTTAGAATCTAAACAAATATTACTTTTAGTAATATGTATATCTCTTGTGTGTGTATATATATATATATACACGCACACACACACACAAGTGATATAACGATTTTCAGCGTAGTTTCCAGTTGCCAAATTCACTCACAAACCACTGACCCACCTGGAGTTATTGTACAAGACACTTACCAATGATACCGCACTATGGGAATGAACCCAGAACCACGTCCTTGCAGATTGTGCTACTTAGCCATAGAGTCTATTCATGAATTCAGTTTAGAACTTAGGTATATATGACAGTGATGTTTGTGATGATATTGTTCATGCCGTTGTTGTTTTTTTATTTTTTCATTACATTAAGAATCCATCTCAGAAGAATATCGTATCGATGTTTTTGAAAAAAAGGAGAAAATAAAACGTGGTTTCAAGGATCTTGATATAAAAAAGCGTAGCCAACGATATAAGTGGAAACAACTATGAAGGAATGCGGAACGAAAAGAAAATGAACCTACTACATGCATACATATCTCAAGTAAAAAATTGTTCTGTGTTACACACATGTTTATCTCGCGCTCTCTCACCCTATCCTCTCCCCCCTGTTTTCTCTCTCTCTCTCTCTCTCTCTATCTCTCTCTCTCTCTCTCTCTCTCTCTCTCTTTAACACATATACATACACACAAGATGTTACCTGTACATACACGTTGGAGTACCATTTTCTTTTAGTTTGTAGAACAATCTAGGAGTCAGCGTGTCATGTCATTCCGATACTGTCATTCGAGAGGAGTTTGCTTGTTATTGAATTAGAGAAATTCGTTAAGATTTATGCTCCGAGCTTCTCCATAATAGGTTTCACTCAGAATACTTTTGTAAAGATATTTGTTTGTTTTTATATTTTATTTTATTTGTTTTATTTTTTTGTTGCAAAGATTTTCCAATTTTCCTTTAATAATTCATGTTACTGTTCATGTTTAATATAAGGTTGAGTGTGTGCATTTTATGTTTAATGTGTGTACGTACCCCTGTATTTATGCGTAAATTTTCGTATGTGCGTGTGTGTATGAACGAGTATAATGTATACGCAAATAAGTATGCACATATGTACATATATACGCACATACACACACACACACACGCATATGTATGTATATGTGCGTGTGTATGTATCCAAAACGAAGGTTTTGTGTGTGCGTTTGCGAGCGTGTTTGTGCATGTAGGCATGTATATATGTATACATGCATATGTATATCTGTGTGCATACGTGTGTACGCTTATATAGAAAGGCACAGAAGAGGCTGAGATTTTTAAAAAATTACATCGATATGTATATGAGGATATGACTATAATTATATGTGTGGAAAAGAGAGAGAGGGAGATAGAAAGGAAAAGAGCTAATCAGACATATATATATATACTTATATATAAATGTATGTGTGTGTATATAAATATATATATATCATCATCATCGTTTAACGTCTCTCTCTCTCTCTCTCTCTCTCTCTCTCTCTCTCT
>NC_068985.1:47570122-47572996 GCF_001194135.2 Octopus bimaculoides
TATATATATATATATATATATATATATGTATGTATGTATGTATGTGCGTGAACAAATAGACAGATAGTTAGATAGATAGATAGATAGATAAATAGATAGATAAATGGATAGATAGATAGACAGACATACATACAGACAGACAGAGAGGCAGATAGATAGATAGATAGATAGATAGATAGATAGATAGATAGATAACGAAATGCAGACATGAATTCCTAATACTCTAAGGCTAAACTAATGTAAAGAAAAGCTGTTTTTGAAATTGCATTTCATCAAAGTAATTATAAGGTTTCCGAATTATTCAAAACTTTCATCTAAATGAATGCATATATTTTTAGATAGATATTTGAAAGATAAACATATATTTACGTACTTACACTTACGTGCGTAGATTGATGTGCTTAAAGGTACATATTAATAAATATTACACGTATAGTATGGCCGACTATAAATGCATGTGTCTCGGATTTTATATGTGTGATGTTGTGTATATATGTATGTATAAATGTATATGCACATATAAGAACAAACACACGCAAATATGCACAATCGCGCGTGCACACACACATGAATTAATGTATATGTATACACGTTTTTTCGCTCACATATACATAATGTATATGTATATATCCATATATATATATATATATGTAATTATATATAAACATACATACACATACACAAATGCTCACACACAAGAAATTGAGACTGGATCATCGATTTCACCGTTTTCCATTTGCTTTCTAAAGTCAGTGGACCCGACAACACCTTTACAAAGCGTTTCGGCTTAATAGAAGCACTCATGGTCTATCAAATTTCTCCTTCATGTCTTCAATATATTTCCAGCGATATAGAGTTGCTTTACCGTTCTTAGGACAGTTAACTGGGTGATAACGTGCAGAAACCTAATCTTCCACACAGAAATTGCCGTGTCTATCATGGATCTTCAGTTGCTCTATCGGGGTTCCCTTTGACGATCCCATCGCCTAAGTAGTTTCTTGTTTCAATATTTCTTCCATTCTTGAAAGAATAAATTGTTTGATATAATCTAAATTCTTCCCTAACATGTTTATCATGACTGCATCTGTACAATGGGACAGAAAAGCAGCGATAGATGATTTGCAAACGAAGGCAGAACTCCATCTTACCTGGAATGGGGAGAAATACACGCCTGGGAAATAACACAGAGATTTGTGTTTCCACGCTAGGTAACATTGGTATTATTGTTGTTATTGTTATTATGGTGGAAATATTACAAAAACATCAAGGTCTCAAAAGAAAATTGCTTAGCGCTGTAGATACATACTTAAATAGGTTACTAATATATAAGATAGACTAATGCATAAATTCATACATAGCTATTTAGCTGACTAGATAGACAGACAGACAAACCGACAAATAAACAGACAGGCAGATAGGTAGATAGACTGATAAATAGATGTGTGTGTGTGTGTGTATATACTAGCAGAAATACTTGGCGTTGCCTAGGTTAAAGACAGTAATGAAATTTTAAAACGCCCTCTAGATTACGAGGGTCTCAATTGCTAGTAGCCAAGATAACAACTTTCTACATTAATAACTCTCTAACCCATGCCAGTATGCAGCACATACGCTAAGCGAAATGTAAAAAGAAAGTTTTCAACTCATATATGTATATAAAGTAAATACACGTAATTCAAAAACACGTTTTGTGTAGCATATTTCGTAACCAAAAAACAGTTACAGATTATAAACGATGGTCTGGTGATTCATTTGACACCGGTAGTAGATAGCCAGTCCGATGCTAAATCCTGACTGTGCAGAAGATAGTAAACAAAATAACTGGATAACGGAAATTATATTTCTTCATACGACGGGCAGAAAGTAAATAATTTTTTACCGAAAATAAAGAATTGAATAGGGTGAAGCGAAATTTGTCACTTAGTGAACCAAAGGGCCAGTATCGAAGGAACCAGAAAAAATCGTTAACAACAGAAAAACACAAAAGCGTTGCAAAAGTAAATTAGAAATTGTTAAGGAAATTAACTAAGTGTACGGACTGAAGTGAAATTTTTGAAGTTACTTCTGTCAGGTAATTATGAACTTTAATCAGTAATTCCGTCAACAACAATAAAATACGAAACGTTGCAAATTTAGATTTAAACAATTGTAGCCAAATTTAACGAAGTGTACGGATTGAAGTGAAGTTTATGAAGATACTTCTGTCAGTAAATTATGTATGAAATTATTTTCATCAGTAATTTTGAACTTCTTTCTTCCAGTAATTTGTCGTTGTTTGTAAATAGCGATCGAAAACTTAGTGAAAATAGCGTCTGAAAAATGAAAGTGAAAGCAATAGAGAGTGAGTAAAATATAGAGAGAGGGGAAAGAAAGAGACATAGCTATTTAGACAAATAAGATAGATAAAGACAGATAGATACAGAGATATAGATAGATATAGAGATAGAGATATAAATAGAGAGATATAGAGAGATAGAAACAGATGGAAAGAGATGGATAGAGAGATAAAAAAGAAAGATATAGACGTCACCGACGATAGAAAACTGGAAGTATATATTTTAAAAGACTTTCAAAGATATCCATATAAAAAGGAATATTTTAAGTCTTTTTTATGACCAATGGATGTGAGGGAGACAATCAATTGCTGAAAGTTACTTCGCAAATGGCTACCTCCCTTGAACCCAGGAATGGAAGTTTTCCATGCCCAGGGGACTCGTTACTCACTATGTTAAAGTTTTTAAGAGTCTAAAACCATCACTTGAATATAAGTAATGTATGTTCCCAGTTTGGAGAAAATCAGTTGAAAAATACGGCCGTTATAGTCTTTTACACACACACACACAGACACACACAGACACACAGACACACACGCAC
>NC_068985.1:47573040-47573851 GCF_001194135.2 Octopus bimaculoides
ATATATATATATATATATATATATATATATATATATATATATACGTATATATGAAACAGAAAATGGAGAAATACTGATTACATCGATTATTATTTGTTAATTCAATGTAAATTGACAGCCTCCCCTCTAATGAACATAATGCTTGTATATGTATGTCCATAGTTAAATATAGGTAATATAGCGGTAGTGTAAAGGATTCTTCTATACCTTACACGGTTATTTTAACTTCTAAATCAACTAACCTAGTAATATATATATATATGTGTGTGTAGATAGATAGATAGATAGATAGAGAGAGAGAGAGAGAGAGAGAGAGAGAGAGAGAGAGAGAGAGAGAGAGAGAGATAGAGAGAGGTAGATAGGAAGATAGATAGATTGATAGATAGATAGATAGATAGATAGATAGATAGATAGATAGATAGATAGATACCTTGCAATTTGTAGTTATTGGCACTTAAATATGTGGATAAATCAGGATCTCAACATAAGCTGATATAAATCTTAAGAAGACTCTCAAATACATTAATTTTCATAACAAGGTTCATTCACTGTCCTTATATTAATTTATTTTTGGCTTTTGATTTCTTTTTCTCCAGAAAAATAACAAAAAACCGTTGTATTTATAATTCATTCTATTTATTTACCTGGCAAGAAATGTTTATTATCAGATGTACGAGAAACCAAATAACAGTTTATTGAGAGTCAAAACGGCGTTATTAGCTAAAATCATGCCTCAAGACCTAGGAGACGCTGTAATTTATTTATTTATAAATATGTTATCACAGTATTTGAATTTTATTTTTATCTAGTA
>NC_068985.1:47574315-47575075 GCF_001194135.2 Octopus bimaculoides
TATTAGCAGACGCTCAGGGAGGGAAAGAAAGGTACATATATACATATATATACACATACATACATACACACATGCATACATACATACATACATACATACATACATACATACATACATACAAGCAAAGGTGTCATCAAACAAAAGCAGCACAAATAACAGTAACAATTCCAACGCAAGGATACACACTAAAATTTGTCAGATCTTATGTATCAAAATTTTTAATTCACCTTAACAACTATAGATCTTCTTTCAGGATGCCAGAGAAACGCAGTACAACGACACTCGCAGCATACGCATGGCGCCTAAAGGACGATCATAAGCTCTTTCACATCATGTGGAAATTATTAGAAAGTTGTGAACCCTATCGGAAAGGAACAAAGGTATGTAAATTATGTATGGCAGAAATATATATCATCCTAATTGAACTCACATGAGTCACATGGCTACCTGAACTCCAGGGCGGAAGCCGTGAGGAGTTGTTCACATTTTCAAAAATTTTTACTTCAAAATTAGAAAACCTTGCTATCAAGCGACGGGAGATAAATCGTCCGACTATACTTTTTAACAGGAATTTTCTTTCGACTATCAATGGCATTCATGTGATCTCTAAAAATATATTTTGCAGAGAACAGTTATTTTTTAGAGAAACTGATGATATGTCTGGTTCACGCTAGACATGAAACCAATAGTATTTCTCTAAATTTGTTACGTTACACATACAAATAAATGAATAAGTATATATATATATATATATATATAT
>NC_068985.1:47575519-47577296 GCF_001194135.2 Octopus bimaculoides
TATATATATATATATATATTTATTACACTTTTTACGCATTTTTCTGCATTTTGCCTTCAGCTCTGTTTTTCCTCGTACATGTGCGTACGTAAACGTGTGTATGAACCTTTTTTGTGCGCGCGTGTGTGTGTGTGCGACCGTGTATGCGAGTATGTATATATTTTTTGGCGAATGTGTGGGTGAGCATGTGTGTGCTTCAAGTGAGGGTCGATGAGTATATACATATAGGCACATGTACGTGGGTGTGCGGACGTGCATGTGTATGTAGGGATGCGCGCTTTCGCTATTACCATGAACATTTTTACCCCCTTACCTTTACTCCCTCTCCTTACTTAGCTGTCATTCTAATAGCTCTTTTGTCTTAATAACAGTTAATCACAGTAATTTCCCTTTGTTTAACGGTCATTTTCATAGCATTTTATCCGATGGCCTGATAACTGAAGAGATGCCGACGTTTTGTCATGGATACCGAATAATTGTCATTTGTTATATTTACACACACACACACACACACACACACACACACACACATACACACACATACATACACACACGCGCATACACGCGCACACACGCACACACACACACGCACACATACACACACACACACATATATCACTTGGGTGTGTATGTATGTGCGTGCGTGTGCGTGTGTGTGTATGTGTGGGTGCCTGTGTCTGTATGTCTATGTATATTACCGTAGTGGAATGCAGTTCACTACCACAAAATAGTGTAGATACTGTACTGCAAGGAATTTGAGTGTCTTGCGTTATTGGCTCCATTCGTTCTGAGTCCAAATTGCGCTGTGGCCTTCTTGAGCAGCAGATTTAATACATCGTTCAGTTTAGCAGCTCGATTTGACAACTTACGTGACTTTAGTGGAGTCCATTCAGTTCAGATTTCCGGTTATGTATACCTTTCTACTTCCTTCTTCCCAACACAGTCCGAAGTTCTGTAAAGGGGGGTCTTCAACACCTAACTTTCTAATCACATATATCCATCCAACTATTAACAGGTGATTTCAAACCTTGACCTTGTACCATAAAAGAAACCATTACTTTACAGCCGAAAAATGTTTCCACAATACCTATGAAATAATTAGTAAATATTCCATATTAACTTGAATATCTGGACATAGAATACAATACATTATGGAACTAAATTCAGTTCAATAATAGATTCTTTATTGTAAGTCTAGTAAACCGTTCTCTAATAGCTTCCTATGTTTAAAGTTAGTTGTATTCAATGATAAATATTCAATTAGTTGCTGCTGACCCTCGACAGCTGAGTATACGAAGATGATTTCATTCAGGTTCAAATAGCAGCGTTAATAGAATATTTAAGCAGCATACATGCATGCATACTCCCGCACGCCTGCTTATATAGACACACAAATTCAGTGAGAGATTCATGCTGACAAGACTCATGAACAAATACACGCCATTTAAACATTTTCTATTCAACACGCACAGACACACACATACACGTTTTATTCTATTCCTTTCTCTCACTCGCTCTCTCCCTATATACGAGTGAGTTTGTGTCTATGTGCGTGTTTACACACGCATATATATGTATATATATGTATATATACATTTGTTCAAATACGTCACATATGTATAAACATATGAACATATCAATCCATCAATCGGCTTGTCTGTCTATCTATCGATTCTACCAATCACATAACGCTATACTTAAAATATTAAGAATAATTCTTGTAAAAGAATATATATATATATATATATATACATATATATATATGCATCTATATATA
>NC_068985.1:47577407-47578057 GCF_001194135.2 Octopus bimaculoides
ATATATATATATATATATATATATATATATATACGTATGTATATGAAAACATATATATATATATATATAAATATATATATATCGAATATTTGTGGTTACCGTCACTGTCTACTATTTTGTTCCAATTATTTTCGAATTTGGTAAATGGATTCAGCTTTGTGTATTGGTTATAAAAATGAAAATAAAAATCATTTTTCTTCTAATTCCATAATTTAAAAGTTATTAGCCTTTAAAATTTGCAAAATTTGGGTATTTTAACCAATCAGAAGCGAGCACTTTACACATCGCCGTGAATATCTGTTAGCATAGTAAGCAAGGAAGCACCACGTGTTCCATAGCTGATTGTGAAGAACTCTGTTTCCATAGTAACCAAAGACGCTGCGCATGCGCACAAGGAGTGTATATAATGTCTGCATACGACACTGTGTTCTTCCAGGAACCACTATCTTCAGTGACCTGTGGCGAGCTTATAATCATACCCCAAAAATTGTGGGCTATGATTTCAAACATAAACTGTAAACCATAGCATTGAATTTATAAATTCAAAAGACGTGACTCAAACTCAACAAATTGAGAGTACCTGTACATCTGTAAGGCGTGGAAACAAATGCTGGTGTGGGACACATCGTTCCACGGTAGACTATGAATCT
>NC_068985.1:47578067-47578517 GCF_001194135.2 Octopus bimaculoides
TACGTGACCAGTATTCGGCAAAGCCTAATCTTTCTTTCTTGGTTGGACTACCATCCGTGCAACATCTAAATTCTTCCCTGTGACTGTCACATCTTATGTCCCTGCAGTAAGGCTTTACTTCCACACATACCAACTTAATTTAATTCGTCTTTAGTCGAAAGACCCCCGTTCTTAATGTCCTGTTATTTGTATTTGTGTATCATTTCTCCGTTTTTTTTTTCGTCGTTGTTTTCGTATACATTCGCTGCTTTCTTCCAAGGAATCTAGTTCTCTTAGCTTAGTTTTTCCTTGGGGCTGGCCAGAGTGGAGCAATCTCGAGTATAACCGGCCAACATTGCAAAGAAAATCTGAAACTCAATTGAGGAAAGAAAACTCCCAATGACCTGTCCTTGTTTTCTTTGTATCGTCTGTCTGGATGTTTTATTGACATTTTTTTGTATCACCTAACTG
>NC_068985.1:47579170-47582328 GCF_001194135.2 Octopus bimaculoides
ACACACACACACACACACACACACACACACACACACACATATATATATATATATATATAGATCCATATACATACCTATATACGTACTTGTATACAGACGCACGCGCGCAAACATACGCACACGTATACACACATGCATATATGTGTGTATGTGTAGATGTGTACATGTACACCTATGCACACATACCTCCACACGCATAAATATAGACAGACACACGCAGAGATATAAGCACATACACACATCCTTCTATGAACGATAGAATAAATACCAGTCGAACACTGGTGTCAATGTAATCGAATAACGCCATTACCCAAAATTTCACGTCTTGTGCCTTCAATAGATCGTAATATTTATTTATTTATTTATGTTTCATTTTACACTTAAACTTATGAACACACATCTAAGTTACAGTTCAGTTTTACCAATGCTGTCCTTAGACGAATTCCAGTTATACGCACACTAGGGCAATTGACACGTATATTTATTAGTGTTCATCTGTAAATCTAGCTATTTCTTTCTATGTATACACACACACACAAACACGCGGGCGCATACATACGCGCACACACACACACACACGCACATATATATATACACAGGCAGATATGTATGTATGAATTTATGTATGTATGTATGTATAAGCATATATCTATTTTTATTTCTATACGTACTTGCGAATCTGCTTATATGTGTGATTGCGCGCGTGTGCTGCGCGAGTGTGTCACGCGCACATGTATGTGTATGCGTGTGTGTGTGACTGTGTTTGTAAATGTGTGTGTGTACATGTATTTTCCTTCTTATGGCGCAGTTAAGCCTTTGTATTTACGCAAAGTGCAAACGTTATTAATCTCACAGTTTACTAACTAAATTCTCTCTGTGCGATAGTTTTCAAAAGAACAATGTAATCTCTGCATATTATAGGAGACATTTTCACCAAATACCATTATTTAGTCAGGAACCATTGATTAAATATAAAAGGGTTTGGCGATGGCTTGAGGAGCAAACCTTAATGAACCAGATAATATTTTCGTTCGCTATTGTAATAAACTACAAGTTATCAAAAGGTTTATTGACTTGTCTCATTCTAGTTGATGCTTAAATGAATGTTATCTTCTATCTTGCAGAGATCTCTACTTACTTGTTCTTCTGGCAAGTCTATTATATATGCTTTAGTTGCTGGCATCAATAGAATTTCTCTCTGAAGAGATATTGTTATCGTCATTATAAACATATCTACATTATCGGGATTTTCCATTATGACTCCCAAGTATCACTTTGGCCTTAAAAGATTTGCTTCTATGGTTGTATATGAAGTACAGAAGCTATTAAAATAAACTAAGGTGTAAGTTCAAGTTGCAGACAGTTTTTGCTGTATATGCTGAGATTTTATTATTATTAGTATTATTATTATTATTATTATTATGATCAAGGCGGCGAGCTGGCAGAATCGTTAGCACGCCGGGAGAAATGCTTAGCGGTATTTCGCCCGTGGCTATCTTCTGAGTTCAAATTCCATTAAAACACTGGTCTCGATGTAATCGATTCATCTCCTCCTCCGAAGCTGCTGCCCTTGTGACAAAATGTGAAACCATTATTATCATCCTTCTCATCCTCCTCCTCCTCATCATAATCATCATCACCGCCCAGATTTTGCCTTCGTAAAATATAAAATGAACAAATCCATTCCAAATCAATCTCAGTAATCAGAAGTTCTCGCTCCTTACAGAAGGATCGTATTTATATAGTATCATTATACACATCGAGAAACTCAAGGATTGATCAGTGCCATGGTCATCTTTCTGATTACAGCACTAGTACCAATTAGACATAACTTTAGATGTCTATGAAATATTCTTTGGCATTGTTTGGCGTCTGACGTGAGGTAGGTTGGCTGAATCATTTAAGCTTCGGACTACATGCCTTGCAGGGTTTCTTCTAGATACTTACCATCTGTTTTCAAACAAAGCGAGGTCAGTTTTGCTTATCACACATCTGAGACAGATAAATTAAAGTGCAAGTCAAGCATGTATTCGAGATAATCACTCTCTCGTTAAAAATAGTAATTATTATACACCACTTTCGTAACCTAAGACAAATCCTGCAACAGTGATCATAAGTGAATTTTTGAAAAGCATAATAAAAAATATTTTTCCTCACCTGAATTTATTATCTTTTTCATGCGAATCGTGAATTTGTGGTCTCTATTAGTTTTCGTAATTCATTAATTTCAGGTTGAGCGCTTCTGGCAATATTATACACCGAATGGACTTCGTCACACATTGGTGCACTTAAATTTCCCATATATGACACTTATAACATTTCCTAAGGTTCAGCACGATAGTAGAAGCTAACACAGCCTAACTTACGCTGAGCAACAGTAGTAAAAATGAATGCATCCACAAATCTCTTTTTGCTCTTGTGTTCCCGCCAAGGACTATTTTGAATGAACAGGGTATTGAGATGTATTCTCTCAATACCCTGTTCATTTACTCCCTCTATCTTCTTGATCTGACTCTCTTATCTCTTCTTCTTTCCTTGCTCCAACACTTCTAGCACTCCCACTTGGCAACCTACATACTCTAGCCACTACTATTTGCTCGCCTTCCATTGCACCCAATCTGTCATTGTTTCATCTGGTACAGTGGACGGGAGAATGTCCAATTCCTTTTGAAGACATCCACGTCCACATTTTGTAGGTTTCTTGATATATATGTAGGTTTCTTAATTTTAGGAGCAGCTCATTGGAGAACTGCGGGACTTCCAACCCTGAGTTATTTCAGTACATGATCCTGATTTTTTGATGGAGTGGAATGTACCTTTGGTACAATATAATCGAGTCTCGTTCGGGCATGTGTATAACACAATTAGGTACCAGCACTTCCAGAATATTCCACATGTAGATTCTTACATATCTGTCGCGTCTTCGATCCAGGGAGTAAAGTCGTAGTTGTTTTGAGTCTCTCTCTGTAGCTCTTCTGTTGCACTGTAAGGATCTTTTTATGTAGAGCCGATTCAAGCTCTGCTAATAATTTGTCGCTATGTGGTTATTACAGCTGAGACTGTGGGCACCACACACACACACGTAAGCACATACATATATTATATAGATATAAAAATGTACATACATATACAAAGGTGTATATATATACACACATATA
>NC_068985.1:47582842-47583805 GCF_001194135.2 Octopus bimaculoides
TATATATATATATATATATGTATATATACGTATGGTTTGTTTTTAAGAAACACCAATAATATTTAGTCTCTCTTATGTACAACAAAACCGGTTAATTTTCTAGTTATGGAGAAAATCTCTTCTATTTTAGTATGGCAAAGTAGTTCTACATTCAGAATTCAAAATATGTTTAAACGTGAAATGCAGAGTACGTCATTGATTAGTATTAGCATTGAGTAGTATAAGCAAGGAATCTGCTCAAGGAAGTCAAGGGAGACAACTGTCAAATTAAAATTAATACTAATTTATAAAAACAGAATTAGTTGTAAACATGTGCTCTGGTAGTAAGAGAAACAAATACATTCATATTTCGATCACGTTAGCTTTCCTCATTGAAGCATAGTCTTACCATTCTTTGAAGTTGATACAGAAATCAGATTTCATTTTCTAAACTTTTATATATTATCTAGTCATTACCCCGAGGCGTAGATATATTCGATATGAGATAAATATTGGAAGACATTTACTATTCTTCCTCCCAGCTCACTGTTTTATCTTTACTATTATTGAAGCGGTAAGCTGACAGAATCTTTAGCATATCGAAAGAAAGCGCAGTGGCATTTCTTCTCTCCTTACATTCTGAGTTCAAATTTCTCCTAACCCTAAAACCCGAACCCTAACCCTAAAACTAGTACAAACGCACGAACGATGTCATAAATAACAGTACCACCGATAGTTGTTGTTGACAAACAACGGCATTAATTTTGTTCAAGCGAAAAGATCCCATTACACCACCACAACGTGTTGTAGTAATTGTTTTCACCTCAATAGACGTCAGTGATTGGGTGAAATTACCGAAATACAACATTTAACATGATATAACTTAGAATATAGAAAATTTTCTTAACAAGGCTAAGAGAAAAAGATGTTCTATATGACACATTCTACCAGTATCCCAAGTTTGAAAGTGTCCGCCAAATCATA
>NC_068985.1:47584567-47585524 GCF_001194135.2 Octopus bimaculoides
ATATATATATATATATATATATATATATATATATACATATATATATACATATCACATTTATATATGGAGGTATCAAATTATATTGGAATCGACTTCCTCCTTCAACTATTTTAGGATTTACAAGCAAATAGTACCAGTCATAAGTTGAGACATTTCAGCCGTTAGTAATCCACCTCAACAAATGCGATGCCAAGTACTAATTTAAGAAATCATTATTTGTCGAGAAATGATGGATATAATAACAATTTATTTCTAGTATTCCAGATATCTCAAATTTGCTGCATACGTAAAGAAACAATTATTTTCCGTCTTGTTTGTGATGTTGTTTTTGTGTTCGTTGTTGTTAATGTTGATAAATGCTTTTATTTCTAGATGCTATGGAATTTAGTGTTGCCTTTTTACTTTCGCTGCTCTCAAAGTACCATTATCCAATTTCTAACATGTAAGGAAAGCCATAATAGAATTAATGGAAAATATTTTGTGAAATATCCTTCCAATCCCACTTATTTTTTTTTTATTTTTATGTATTTGTTTGTTAGTTATATTGCAAGGGTGAAGGTTCTTGGTATAAATTGAATCCTCGCTTACAAATAGGCTGTTTATTTTGCAGTGCTGCTTCTGTAACATCTCTAATACAAAACTGTAATAGATCTCAATTATCGAGATAAATTGGATTTGATATCTATGTTATTGATGTTGTTGAGGGAGGGGCCTTACTGTTAGTATTTTTGGGTTTGATGATCACGTCGTAGTTGTTGTTGTTGTTGTTATTGAAGGTGGTGGAGGTGGAGGTAATACAGTTGCAGTTTGAGCTGGTGGTGGTGGTGGTGGTGGTGGTGGTAGTGGTGGTGGTGGTGGTGACGGTGGTGGTGGCGGGGATAACGGTGCTGTTGTTGTTGCTTGTAATGGTGATGGTAGTGAAGATGATGGTGTATTGTGTGTTGTTATTGCGAATTG
>NC_068985.1:47589257-47591721 GCF_001194135.2 Octopus bimaculoides
ATCGGATTTACTGAAGCTTGTCATAGATTGGGCCCAGGGCTGAAAGAGATTTACCCAATGCTCACATCACCACATTTGTTACGATATGGAATAGAACTTAGGAAAGCAGAGGCATGGGGAGGAGGAGGAGGAGGAGGAGGAGAAAAAGAAGAAGAAGAAGACGAAGAAGAAGAACAAGAACAAGAACAAGAACAAGAACAAGAACAACAACAACAACAACAATAACAAAACAGCAATACAACAAAAATAATTGACTTTAGATTGATTATTTTTTACTGTTATGATAATCTCATTGTTTTGTTTTTATTGGGTTCCGTTTTTCTTACCGAGTAAAAAGAAAATGTGCAGAACGCTAAAGACTTTCCTGACACTCCAAGACTGATGGATGGAAAGAAGAAACTAATTTAACACCAGCTATCTTGGTAAATTCAGTGGCTATTTTTGTTGTTGTCACAAATGTTGTTTCTGTTGCTGACGCTGAGAGATTGGTATAAAACTTAACATAAAAAAACGTTAACTCATCGTCAGCTTTGAATAGTTCATCATTTTGAACAGTTAAATAGCAGATTGTAGTTAAAACTAAAGGTTCCCTCGTCAGTGCGATAAGCTTAATGTTACTGAAGTTGTTATTAATTAACCCTTGACCTGCACTGATCTTACAAATATTTGAATGAAGGTATGCCAGTCATGATCATTCAAACCTTTACTCGCGTAAATGAAAACCATGTCGGCCCTATAAAACGTGCTTATTTTTTTAAGGCTGTTGTTTCTTCTCGTTTCCAGCAGATAAAGCAACCAAAAAGAGCCACCCATGTTTGCTCGATGCTAGTGGGGTTACAAATGTTAGTATTAGGTAGTTTTTTTGGACTGGAACCGTTATAATTATTAGTATTAACTTGCATAGTTATTGCTGATGTTGTTATTAAGTTTAAATGTGCTGTAACATCGGGTGTTATTTTTAGCGAGAGATTTTGTTGATTTAAACTGTAGGCCAATCCTGATCGAGCTGATCTGTGTTCAAAATAAAGCATTAAAGTAGAAATAAAGCATTTCTACGATGATCGAACTGTGAACTCCAGTCTTGGTACATCTACATTGAGCATTACAAATTGTTCCTAGCCCTTCATCGTTGATATTTTCAACTACCTTTCTTTAGAATACAATGGGCAGTTGGTAGGCTGCAGGGATTACTTAGCAATGCAACTTGCGAAATGGTCTGCGATAGGCCTAAGATGGCAAACACATGTAATACGCCTATTTGTGCAAACGGCGACCACACTCGCTTCCCGCTATTACTATCTAAGTATCACTGCAAAACGTTATATCGTACCAGCGTATCAGCAACGGTTTTAATTTGAGGCCCAATTACTAGCTGCATTAGTTAGAAGCAGATGAACCTCTAAAAGTCTTAATTTGTATCTTCCACAAGAAGCTTGAGAGCAAACGCCACGATGTAATCCGATATTAGTTTTGACAAGCTGCAACAATCGAAAGGTGATACACTACAAAAACAATTTAAACGCTAGTCACTTTCGCCTGGCATTTTATGGAAACTTTCTTTTTTAGCCATTTCCGAAAACAGCAACCATTCTTATCTTCAAGTCGTACTAGGTTTATCTAATGAAGTTGATATGGCAGGCAATCCTGTCAGCTGATTTGCTTCTCAGCGAATACTCGAAATGTCCTCTGCATCCTCAAGTGTAACTAGATTTTCTCGCAATCATAGTTTTGGCCAAGAGGTGGAGCAAGTCGTTGGGATAGTCATCCAAGTCTACTGTTACTAATATGTCGATACTTGCATAATGATTAAGGAAATATAATAGGGAATCGAACCTCTAAAAATATATTACAGATGAATTTATTCCTTAACCTTTTGTCGTTGTAATTTGTTATCGAAGCCTGTTTTTCCTGACATCAAACTACAAATATTCACTGTACCAAATTTAAAGCTAGTTAAAGTCCATAATATGTAAGGATACGGAATAATTAACCAGTATCTAGTTTGCCATTGTGAAACACTTTCTGTGGAGATTCGAATCCATTTTGATTTTAACAAAAAATAAGGAACAGCATAATTCTAGTTGCAAATCTCTAAACTGTGCGATGCTTGTTTAACTCGGCGAAATATATTCAGAATTTGAAAGATTTAATTTATAATATTTTATAAAACAGTAAAATAAATTATACTAAAATAAGAGGAAATGAAAACGTCAATACCAAAGTAAAAAAGAAACTAACAAACTATGGAACGATATTTCAAACATAGAAAAAAAAGTAAGCAATATGTATTGAAGAAACTAAGCTAATAACATTTGTAACTGTGGGCTGTTTATATGGAATTAGATTTTATTTTGGATATTTCCTTTCAAGATTGGGAATTTTACCTACAATATTGGTAAAGTGACATACGTTTACTCTGTTGAATAACTCACAGCAAAATACGGACGAACGTACGTATATATAT
>NC_068985.1:47591821-47592386 GCF_001194135.2 Octopus bimaculoides
AGTATGGAAGTAAATAGTGAAGCCGTTTTCACATGAAAAACGATTACACACACACCTCTGTTTTATATATAGTATAGATAAGGTGAGTAAATATGGATAAATCATCTAGGCGTGTACTGTAGTACCTCTCAGGTATATTCCAGTTTATGGCTAACCACATCAAGCTGTCATGAACAATTGTGTTATTCTAGTATGAGCAATACCGCTGTAATTTTTCTAATGAGTAAATCTGGTTTAACTTTGTTGGATTATATATATTATAAGGAACGTAAACTTCAAACAATTACAAAGAAAACGGAGATTGGTCCCTCATCAAAACAAACTTGTTGAAAGATTCTGAATGAAGGCACACAGCAAATAATGGTGATTTACATGCGCAACTGCGCATACTCAGTGCGGCAGAAACACGAGTCAGTCATTTTAATCAACTAATTACGCTGCGTGATCAACTATAATGTTAAAAAGAAAAGTTTGATGATATACCAAATCACTGTATTGTTTGTAAATGTTTGAAATTTATTCATACATACGTACATACATTATATATATATATATATATATATAT
>NC_068985.1:47593320-47594446 GCF_001194135.2 Octopus bimaculoides
ATATATATAGATAGATAGATAGATAGATAGAGTGCGCGTCAGAAATATAAAGTTAAAACTTACTTGCAAATGGACACGTAACGTTCGATAATATGATAATACAAATGTTATGTGAGCATATGCATATGTACATACATATATGTACATACCCATATTTTTACATGTTTATATAGATGCATATCCGGGTACAGGACGTCAACAAAACGTGGACAAAAAAGGAATGGGATTTTATATAAAGCACGAAACACGAACTTTTTTTACGGACAACAGAATAAACGCATAGGAAAACAGACAAGCCACATATGGAACTTTTCCTTCACATGTATATATGCATATATATTTATGCTTGTATGTAATGTGTATATGTGTGTATGTACATTTATGCATGCATGAGCTTGTGCATGTATACTGAATTGGAAGGGCTGGAACAATGAAGGTTACCTATGAATATATATTAGATTTATATGTACACTGTTTTGCTAAAGCAATTTGTTCAATCATTCTTTGTATCTTATATATTTACTACTTAGACATTTCCTTTATATATTGCCTTTTATAATTTATACGGCAATTATTCCTACCGTACATTCATTTTCTCCTTCATTATAACATAATTCACTTGTTTCATTCCTCCAAGCTTTTCAAATACCTGTTCTTTAATTCTACACTTCCAGTTAGTTCCCTCGTTTACTTCAAACTTTTTATTTGTTTAAACTCTTTCATTTATTTTAACCTGTTCATGTTATTCCTAAATTTGATCTACCTGTTTTTTTCTTTTATTTATTTCTTTTATTTCGACGTTTCCTTCTGTATGTATTTTGTAATATTTTCAGTTTATTTTTCGTGTTTCTACGTGTTTTGTTTATATTAGTCGTCGTTTGCTTTGAGATTAAGTTTTTCTTTTAATTTGCTTTAAATAATAATAATTTTTCTCTTCATTGCTGTTTAAAGATTTGAAGAACGAGTTAATGGGACAGGAGCAGGGTTTTTAGGAAATATCGCATTTCAAGACTGGCCGATTAATACTGCATGAAGTATTTTCAAAGTTCAAAGAAATTCTCTGAAGATGCCACTTTGAAGAGGTCTGTCTATTGATCAAACATGCCAAAGGCACTCGATCAAGAAA
>NC_068985.1:47598563-47599391 GCF_001194135.2 Octopus bimaculoides
AAGTAGGCCAACCCAAGAGAAACACACCGCAAACTCCTACAGAATTTGGAGGAGCCGGAATCCAGCTAGCAGACCAAACCTGGATGAAAACAGATTAGCAAATGTTAGAAGAGATATCCTCAGAAATACCAGACTCACAGATGCTGAATTGACCTCTATTAAAAGAGCAGTAGAGAATGACCTAAATATAAGTCAGGAAAGAAATAATGAAGCAGAGGAGAGGAACGCTGGACCACAAGCATTGACTGAAAGGCGACCATCTGCCGAAACCACTCAAGAGCCTGAAGAAAAAGGAGAAAAAATTACCCTAGGGAAAACAGCCAGGAAAATGATGTCGAAACAGAATTTGAAGACCACATATTTGCCAAACAACATAGAAAATCTATCACTGAAATGAAGCAGGAAGTTCTGAATGAGCTTGCAGTTGTAGGGCATACAAATATGAATGATAGGGAACCACTCCATAAACTACCAAATGCACACCAACATAAAACGCAAATAAAATTTGGCAACTGTGTTACACAATAGATCATACAACAACTAAAACCCGATCTTAATAAATTAAATGAAATTATTTACTCTGTTGCTAAGGTAATCAAAAGACGCTGTTTAACACCCCAAAAGCCAACAATACCAAATTCGAAAAGAAAATCAAACTGGAGGAGTAGAATTGAAACTGAGATTGAATCATTGCGAAGGGAGATATCAATATTAACTGAGCTAATCTCAGGAAATGATATAAGATCAAGAAAAAGCAGGAAGATCGTGAGAAAATATGGACTCTCAACAAGAGAAGAACTAATGTCAGCGAATGAAACACTTAAACAA
>NC_068985.1:47602031-47604616 GCF_001194135.2 Octopus bimaculoides
AATAATAATAATAATAATAATAATAATAATAATAATAATAATAATAATAATAATAATAATAATAATAATAATAATAGTATTAATAATAATAATAATAATGGTGATGATGATAATAAAATGCTTAAAAATGTTACAAAACAAAACTTAATTTTAGTATGAAAATAAACAAGACCATAATATATACTCTATCGATTTTGATCTTTTATAAAATGAGAAAATTAAAGATACCAGAAATGCAAATTAGAATTATAAAGTATGATGAAAAACGATTATATTTTGGGGTAAAAGAACGGAAAACAGAAACAAAATTGAAAAATTTCTTACATTTCAGCGTAACAATCTTAACACACTATAAAGTTAATTTATCAACTCTCTCTCACTCTCTGTCTGCCTCTCTCTCTTTCTATCTCTGTCTCTTACACCACCACCCATATCTATATATATGTTTGGTAAAGTCGGTTTCTTGCTATTCCGAGTTTCACCTGCAGACACGCAGGATTTCCAGGCAAGTTGTGACTTGCAGTCAGCACGTTCTTGACGATCCTGTGTATCTACAGGTGAGAGTCAGAGTAGAAAGAAACCGACTCAAGCTAAATGAAATATCAGTAAACGCTACTATGGTATTCAGTTCACTTTTCACATTTAATATTAAAAGGACGTGTATATATCTAAAAGGATATATATACAGATGTGTATATATTATTGTAACGTAGTTACTCGTCGTCAATTATTGGATTATCGCCACTATGTATAACGATACCTGTTTACACTATAACCGTGTAATAACAATTAAACATATAACGAAGCTGAGTAACAAGAACGTAATAATTCAACAAACTCTTCATGAAACTATACACGAGCCAACAAACGATATTCTGGCAAAGTACGAAAACGACACTTTACTACTTCCTGTGATTAACGCCTACTCTCTGTCTCTCACCCAGACCGCTACTATTTATAGTCGTCCGGTTGAGTCCTATTCTCGCAGGGAGTGAATATGCAAAAAGGAATATAAATAATTGACCTTTCAATAAACTTTATACAATGAAATAATTTCCATAATTATTAATGATCTTTGCACATCTATCAAGCAATTTAAATATTCAGATTGCAATTTTGGTTTTGAAGAAAATAAGTTATCTAGATGTAGTTTGAATCCATCTAAATCATTAAATGTTTTTCCTTGCAATGGGTTCTTTAGACAGGAAAACAAGTGGTAGCCGTATGGCGCAATATAAGGAGATATGGTGTATGGGGTAAGAGATCTCAGCCAAGTTCATGTAACTTTGCTCGGATAGACAAAGACACATGTGGTCGGGCATTGTCTTGTTGGAACACTACCCCTTTCCTGGTGGCAATCTCCGGCCTCACTTCTTAGAACTTTTCGGTTCAAACGAACCAGCTGACGGCAGTACACATCCGAATGAATGTTTTGGTTTAGTGGGAAACGCTCATAATAGATAATCTCTTTATGATCCCACCAAACACAAAGCGTAGCTTTTCTGGCATCGATATTCGTCTTTCGTTGCTGTTTTGAGGGTCGTTACGTAAAATCCAGGATCTTTTTTGCACTACTTTTTCATACACAATCCATTTTCCATCACCAGTCACATGTCGTTTCAAAAATGGCATGCTTTCATTCCGTTTCAAAAGCATATCACAAACAGAATACATGGTCCATGGAATTCGTTTTGAGTTTGTGAGGGATCCATACAATATGGCGAGAAATGTATCCTATGAATGAGCCGTACTTTTAGAAACTTCCAGATTCTCTGCAAGGTATTTGAGTTTTCTTTGATTTTTGCCTTCAAAACATCTTCATTCAGTTTTGAAGGTCTGCTACAGCGACTGACATCTTCCAAGTTAAAGCTTTAGATTTTGCAAACTAATTTCGAACAATTGATTCAACTACAGCACCATCACCATGAACTTCACAAAATGTTTTTGCAAGTCTTTGCAGTATTTTCTCATATTTTTTTTAAAAAAGGAAAGCATTACAATGCGAACATGAAATTTTTGGTTATTCATTTCAAATGTCAAGAAAGTGTAACGGAAATGAAAGATAAATCTAATTTTAGTCTGGAACAAAGAAGAGATTCGCTACCACTTCAAGCAATGCCTAAGTTTTAACTATAATACATTTCTGGTGTTCAATGAAGCGTTAAAAGATTTAGATTTAAAACGCTCAAAACATTCAGGACAACCGAACATATTTTTTAAATTCTTTTATTCTTTTACTTGTTTCAGTCCTATGTCTGCGGCCATGCTGGAGTACCGCCTTAAAGGGTGTTATTCGAAGAAATCGACTACAGAACTTATTCTTTGTAAGCCTAGTACTTATTCTACCAGTTGTTTGGCCGAACCGCTAAGTTACGGGGACATAAACACACAAGTATCGGTTATCAAGCGATGGCGGGAAGACAAACACAGACACGCACAAATTTATACACATGCATACATATATATATGTATGTTAACATACATATATATGTAGTTGGGAAGCAATCATGTGGTTGGGAGATAGCTTCTTACCACACAGCCACGCCTGCGCCTATAAGTGTATATATATATATATATATATATAT
>NC_068985.1:47605718-47607677 GCF_001194135.2 Octopus bimaculoides
CTGTGTGAGAACTAGACAGACACGGAGGAAAAAGGCCATTAGGAGAAGGAAGATACAAAAATACCAAATATTTTTTTAAAAGTTTCTTTTAAAAACATAATATATTTTAAATTGTTTTTAAATTCAAATCAAGAGTTAGTTTAAAATTTCCGGTTGACATATCACCGAATTAAAAAATGAAATTGGAGATGGAAAATAGAAAACGATCTGTGCAATTTTGGAAAATGTGTTGGAACAAGTGAAATACAAGAGAGCAGAAAAGACTAAATGATGCAAGTTGTAATGTCAACATGAGGATATGGTTCGAGCAATGTTGATTTTTTTTTCTTTTTTCTAATTATTCAGCGATTTAATGTTCGACGAAGCTTGAAATAAATGGTGTGTTTAGTGAACGTAGAGACAAAGTAAATTTACATACCTCGGGTCTCAAAATTTATTCAAGTGTTCCAATTTACACTGTCTCTAGCTCACACACGCGTATCATCTTACAGCGCCCATTGTACTCTCACATACACGTTTATGCTTCCCTACAAACCTCCTCCTCCATTTTCCTAACTCCCTCTCCACCTCCGTTTCCCTCCCTCTCTACCTTTCTATGTAAATACCTACCTAACTAACTACCTACCTATATGTATATCATTTGTATTATTATATATATATATAATATTATATTATTTATATCAGGCTGAGGAAAAAGTAAGCAACGTTTTCGAACATGAAATTCATCACAATATATTTCAACAATGCGGAAATTTTATTCATCAAATTAAGTACCATTAGAATCAACACATTTTTGCCAACGAGTTACAAGCTTGTTTCTTCCGGTAACATAAAAATCTTGAGTTCTGGAGCTGATGAACTCTTTGAACGCACTTTCAGCATCGGTTTGATTTTTGAACTCCTTCTCACACAGGAAACAATCAACCTGCTTGAAAAGGGGGTAGTCGGTAGGAGAAAGGTCTGGGAAATAAGCTGTGTGGGGATGAACATCGTAGCCAAGTTCCATCAACTTCTGGAGAATCATAAGTGAAACGTGTGGTCGAGCATTTTCATGAAGGATGACTGGCCCTCTTCTGGGACAGCAGTGTTTCGTTCATTTTGGCAATTTCATGGCAATATGTTTCTGCATTAAGGGTTTTGCCAGGTTTTAAGAAGTTATAGTGGATGAATCCATAAGTACACCACCAAACAGTCACCATAACCTTCGTTTTGAAGAGCTCGGGTTCAGGGAAGGTTTTGGTGCTTCATTTTTGTCCAGCCACTGCGAAGAACGTTTTTTTTTTTATTATTGTACAGAATCCACTTTCAACGCAAGTTACAATACGGTCGAGAAATGGACCGGTCCGGTTATGGAGAGGAAGCGACGAGCAAATTTCATATCTTTGCATTTTCTGATTTTCAATCAAATCGTGCGGTATCCATTTGTCGAGTTTTTTTTTCCGATCGCATGCAAATGGTTGCAGGCAGTTTTGTGGTTAACTTTAAGTTCCTTTGTTAGTTATCGAGTGGTTTTACGTCGATCTTTCTTAATGATGGTCTTTAATTGACCGTCATCGAGGACAGATAGGCATCCACTCTCCTTATGACCTTCAAGTCTCAGGTCTCCACTGCAAAATCATTTAAACCATTTTCGAGCAGACCACTCACATTTCCTCACCAAACGTTTCGTTGATATCGTGAGGAGTTTCAGCTGCTTTACATCCTTTTTTGAAGTTGAATACCAAAATTGCTCGAATATCGCGCGTTGACAGATAATTGTAACAACGGTGAGGAAAGTATCAATGTTAATTTATTGATGCATTTGGTAAAGGTCATGTCTTTACCGCTAAGTTACAGGGACGTAAACACACCAGCATCGGTTGTCAAGCGATGTTGGGGGAACAAACACAGACACACAAACACACAAACACACAAACACGCACACACACACACACACACACTCACGCACACACACACACA
>NC_068985.1:47609917-47613309 GCF_001194135.2 Octopus bimaculoides
ATACACTTTCCAAGCAGTGAACGACACTTGCCAACGTATGATATTTTTTTTGTATGAACGAATATTACTAGGAGAGAACTTCACACGTGAAGTGGTTAAATCATTATCTGTTTAAGGCAATGATACGTTTAAATTTTGTTATAACATTTAAATTAATATGCAGTTGTACGGTTTCAGTAATACACCAGTTAATACGATTGATCCCTTTTGGTCAGCTAAATCGCTGACATAGAATTTCCTCAGTTTGTGATCATGATCACCAGTCTTTATGTAAGAAAACAAAATCAAATTTTGACTTTTCACATCGTCAAATTTCGTGCGGAGGACAACTTGTATGGAGTGACTCGATGTTTCGGAAAAATGACAGAATCTCCTTAAGAATCCGAAAAACAAAGTATCTTTTCAGACAGACACTAAAGGCATGTTATCCTTCGATTGTAGCTGATCAGAAGGTAAACAACGATGGTAAGAAGAACTGAATATTAAGCGAATTGCTCGATGTATGATTTTTCAAGGTTTTATTTAGGAACAAAGGGCTGTACCTATGGTTCCTTTCTGTCCTTGGAAACTGGTTGCAAACGTATGGTCAATCTTGAAACCTGGCTCGAAGGTTTGAGACAGTGTGAACTTCCCTGAAGTTATTGGAATGATGCCTTTGTAAATGCATTAGAGTTAAGCCGAGCGACATATTCACATCATTTTTACAGGGACTATTTCTGAATTTGAAATGAAAAGCGAAGAGCCGAAACAAACATCGTAAGATATCATTTCTGATTCTCTAAAAGTTTCGAAGGCCTAATTACCCTAGACACGTTCGTTCACCGATCCCGGAAGTAAATGAAGTAAACTTAACCTCGACGAAAGTTGAATTAAACGAATCAGTGCCGTAATAAATATTGGTTGCAAATTTTGCTACAACGCCAGCAAGATCGGGAAGGGGTGTTATATAAAAACAGACGAAATGCCGATAAGCATTTTTCCCGGCGCTGTAACGATTCCGTCACCTCACCGCGAAATGAAATTCCACCACTTCTCTAACTACTAACAATTATTTGTCAATAAAACTTTTAAAACATACTTTAACAATGTACTTTTATTATTTCATAAATATATTTACGCGTATATTTTCAAATTTCTAAAATAAGACAGTTCTTCACTATTCCCCTGGCACTTGTTCTATATTACTTGTTTATTTTTGACTCCCCATTAATCAATACAGCATTTTACAATTTATGTTGAAATTTAGAATAGATTCCCTGATTTTTTGAGAACTTATTATCCAAAATACAAATAAATTAAAGAATAAAATATTAACTGCGTCAAAATATATGTATTTTACTATGAAATCTGGTTTCTCTTATTGGGCAGTTGTGATTTTGGATCACCTCGTTTTAATGTGTAGACCATTACATCGATCCAGAGCAAGCGCACCAGATTTTAAGGCATTCAGTCCACTATATAATAACAGTTATCAAACTTGTGTATCTAAAGGATCTCCTACGTTTTCATATTATTGAACTAAAGAAAGGAAAGTAAAGTGAATATAGGCGAAATTTGAGCTCAAGACGGAAAGAGACCTAAACATAAAAAATATCCCATATCACAAGTATTTTATTCAATATTCCACCCCCGACTTTGCGAGGTCATTGTTAGTTTTTCCTGCTTTAGATATTCGATTATTTAAATATATTAGCAATGTATCATGGCAGTTATTATGAATGCGAACACTCGGCAGGTACTGGTTTATCGACCCCGAAAAGATGAAAAGTTGATCTTGGTGGAATTTGAAATTAGAACGTAGAGATAGACGAAATTCTGCTAAGCACTATCCCCGGTGAGCGAAGGATTATGCCAGGTCACCGCCTTAATTAATAATATTGATTGCAAATTTTGGCACAAGGCCAGTCAATTATATCGAGCACAATGTTCAACTATTTTATCGAACCTGGAAAGCAAAATCGACCTCTGCGGAACTTGAACTCTGAACGTAAAGGCGGATAAAATGTTGCACAGCGTGATAACGATTCTGTCAGCTCACCGCCTTTCTGAAATATTGCTACATCCAAGTAATAATGATTGCAAAATTTGGCACAAGGCCAGTAATACAATAAGACAATAACAACTAACAACAAAATTTAAGCAATAAAATTCTCCCAAAGTCAGAACTTCCACCTAGTGACAAGAAAGGAATCCAACACATCCAAGTCATTCCGACCGTCAAGGAGACCTCAGCGGATACCCCTCACCTTCTGAGCACCTCCAGCTCACAAGCGTATGTTCAGAATAGGCCCATTCACACGGTAGAGTTCTATGGTTCGCTGTCCTCTGTGTGAAGCAGAAAGCTCCTAGTGGCTAGTGTCCTCATACAGGTGGCACCGTGAATTTCCACACTCAACGGAAATATGCAGCTCTTCCCCTCCCGGAATGCGAACATGATCTGGGATGTTGTGGATCGTGTCTGGTTTAATGTGGAGTAACACCTCCACACTGATTCGAGATCAATTTTTAAGACTGGTCCACTTCACATCTAGGAGGCTATTATTCCGTTCCAGTACAATACACGCTAAAATCTACACCGTTCTCCTTCCTAAATACGATAGATAGAGCACATATACACCCCCCCCCAACAGCGAATCACGGTGTAGTTGGTAGCCTAAGATTCAGTTTTAAATAGCACTGACATGCCCGAAAAATGCTCGGCTTTCCGTAAAAAAATAGGCAGTTAGCAACTTCTGGAGATACAAATTAAAATATTAAACTTATGAGCAAGAAGACACGCATGCTTACGGTACGAACAGTAACAATAATAATAATACAGAATGGAGTTCGGACTGGAATGTATGGACGGACTAACGATACGGTCGGGGGAGGTTATGAAGCAGATAAAAGAGACGGGCTATAAGTACTTGGGGATTTTGGAAATGGATAAATTGACGGAGAAAGACATGACAGAAAACTTTAAGGTGGTGTACAGGCGCAGACTGAGACTGATCATTAAGTCGAAATGAAACGGACGGAATACGATGGAAGCTTTCAACATCTGGGCGGTTTCACTCCTTAAATATGGAGCAGGGGTAATCGCATGGACAATACACGAACTAAACAGCTTCGATATAAAGACAAGGAAGTTGCTAACTAGATATGAGTCACTGCACCCAAAAAGTGACACAGACAGACTGTATGTACCAAGAAAAAGAGGTGTAAAAGGACTTATTGGATGCTAAAACAACATAGCATGGTATGTAAAAATGCCACAAAACTGCTATTTTTAGTAGTAAGAATATCAGGCTTGTGTTGGATGAAAAATTGCAAACACAAAGCACTATACAAGAATTTCTCCACCACTAATTTCTCCGAAGAACCAAGTAAAGTGTTGGCGAAAAGCCTCACAC
>NC_068985.1:47613337-47614493 GCF_001194135.2 Octopus bimaculoides
ATCGAACTGCGGTTTTGTTACCACGCTGCGTGTCCGTCACGCGGGCCCATCGAACAACTTTCATCCCCGTATTTCTTAAAGCTCGCGCCTTAACTCTGACAATGCATCCTTCATGTTTCGCGTTGAAGAACTGGTCTAATGTCATTCTAGCTGCTAGCACGTCGGTTACAATCTCACTACAAATAACCTCGTCTAGTTTAGCTATTAGCCCCTCCTCTTTTCTATTCTTTATAACATTATTTCTCTGCTAAACCCTATCGACATTGATCTCCCTTTTGAGAGCCGCCCATCCCCTGTCAACTTCTGATTAACTAAATTGCTGACCCAGTCCCTGTAAGACTTACATGCTGGGAAAGACGTCCAGCTTCCACTAACCGGCTCCTAGTCAACCCGTCTTATCTAGGTCGACAGATTACAAACTTATGATCTGAATAGGAGACCGATTTTAAAAAATGGACAGCCTACACTTATACTATCTAATTTCAAGTGCAAATCATATATATACGATCTAGATAATCCTAAGCAATTGGTCCAGGTCCACAGTGGCGCTTCAGGGAAATTTCGTCGTCAGACAGTTGGAATTGTCTGATCAGGTGCTTGAGGCTTTTGCATCCCACTCTTCTATTAGATATTCCCACCCAATCCCAACGTTGATCTAAGATTCTGTTCCAGTCCCCTACTACCAGTAAAGGGCGAGACGTACCTAGAAAGGCTTCCAGATGCCTAAAGAAATCTGGCCATTTGGCTCCGGTAGGAGCGTAGACGGTCACCAATCTAAAGACACTATCTTCACTGTTGCTCACGTCCGGGTCCCGGCAGATCGACTTTACCTCGAGATCGAGTTCTTTCTAAACAGCACTGCCTCTCCACTTCCTGTTCCCGGCCGACTAACAAATGCAAGGATCTGATAGTCGTCGAACATGGGGGCCAGTGCGCGTGTATTGAAAATCCTGGCTCCACTGAGAGCAATTATATCCAGTTCTAGAGACCTGAGGTTGTTGAGTAGGCGTCTCTGCTTCCAGGGTGATTCCAGGTCTCGCGCATTCAAAAATCCTACTCTTAGGCCGAATTTGAATTCAGAACGTAGCGGCAGATGAAATGCCGCTAACCATTTCGCACGGCGTGCTTCCGATTCTGCCAGCTCTTAAAAATAATA
>NC_068985.1:47615009-47617585 GCF_001194135.2 Octopus bimaculoides
AAACATAAGAGCACCTCAGCAAACCACAGCACATACCCAAGGCGCACAGAGCTGCGCTCGGTAGTGAAGTGAAAGCACGTTATAAAAATAAACTACTGAACAATAATAATAATAATAATAATAATAATAATAATAATAATAATAATAATAATAATAATAATAATAATAATAATAATATATCATTACTATACATTTACAAAAAATATTTTAATTCTCGGGATTTGATATTTTTCTTTTTTCCCCATGTCAAATTTGGCAGGTTACACCTGAATGTATATTATCATGTATATAAATCTGAATATGCGCATAAAGATGTAATAGAAAAAATAAAGCATTCTAAAATATATTTCTGTAATAAATAGTATGCTGTAACACATTATTTCAATATTTCCTAGTTCATGCGTATTCACTCGTGTGCAGAGAGATTTTGTTGAGTGGTGCTATATTTAGTACACGTGCACGCCAGATTTTATTGCGATTGTCACGCTCAATTAATAATTTTTCGAATATATATATGTACGCATATACAGATACACAGATGCATAGATACGCGCACGATAGACATACAAACTTACTTTTGCACGCATACACAGATACATACATACATATATACATATATACACACATATATATATATATATATATATATATATATATATATATATATATATATATATATATACGCACGCATATACGCAAACACGAATACAGACAGATACACACACAGACATACACACATATACACACACGCCCACGCACACACACTCACACACATACACATTGGATCAACGTTGGTGGCATGGTGAAGGGATACATACATGCATGGGAAACTGCCAGCCTTCACCATCAATCTTATCTGAGCTATCGTGTAAATGTAGAAACAACTGGTCAACATTGACCGGCGGAGAGCCAACAAAACTTTCTTTTGAAACTCAGTTATTGAAGAATAGCTTCGTTACATTTCAGTCTCCAACTGGCCCATTACAGATTCCGGTCGCTCCCGTTGTCGAAAGAGACGAGGTTACCGCATGTTAGAAAACATGCACTAAGAAAGATGGTTCAAATGGTACCATGTAGACATTTCTCTCTTCTATGCTTACAATGCTGTTAAAAAATCGACGAAATGTATACACACGCATTACGACAAAGTGCTTCTTCCCTGGATTGCCATGCTAGTTCATTAAACACGTAAAGGGTTAGCATATTATTTGTTGAGCAGGATGGCTGCTATACAGAACGCGATAACAAGGACTTATTCTGTTTTTTATTGCTGGACAGATTGTTCGAGAATATTTCCAAGACAATTCGATTATTTCCAAACAGCTATATATATACATATATGTTTATATATATACATACATATTTGTTTGTCATTTTTGTTTATTTGTTTTTGTTTTTATGTTTATTTGTTTTTTGGTTTTTTTTTGTCTTTGTTGCCGTACTTTTGCCTTTGTTGCTAGCTTTCATACAAAGGGCTCTAATGCTCTTAGCCAAGACTTTTTGGGGGACAACCAGATCCAACCATCTCAAGTGTTACTGCCCGAAATGGTCGTGACTTCTGGGACTTGACTGATGAAAGAAAGCCAAGAATGATCCGTCTTTTTTACCCGTCCTTCTAAATTGTTGTTTCTCTTGTCCGCCTTTGTATCATCTAACATTTTAATGCCCTCTATTGCATATATATATATACCACCGGCTTCTTTCTGTTTTCGTTTACTAATTCCACTCACAAGGCTTTAAATAACTCGAGGCTGTAGTAGAAGACACTTGCCCAATTTCCCACGTAGTGGGGCTGAACCCGGAACCATGTGGTTGGTAAACAAGCCACTTACCACACAGCAACTCCTGCGCATATATATATTCTTTTACAGGCTTTAGTCGTCATTTCACTGCGGGCATAGAAGAGCACCACCTTAAACATGCGTTCCCATGAAGGAATCGAACCCGGGCTGCCTGGGTGAATGTCAGGAATCCTAAACACTATATATAAATATGTGTGTGTGTGTGTGTGTCTGTGTGTGTGTGTGTGTGTGTGTGTGTATCTCTGTGTGTGTGTATGTGTGTGTGTGTGTCTTTGTTATTTATGATTTTCATATTACTATTTGACAGAATCAGTCATACAATTATGTGGCAAATATAAACACATATAGTCAGGAGTTAACCAAACCATCCAGCGTGATGTAGTCACAATGAATGGACATGTAATTTTCAAGCAAAAATAGACTAGTATAGTGATCTCGCTATATGTTGGGTGATTATCTCCTCTCTCAGTATATGAAAAATAATGTGCTTATATTTCTAGCAATATAGAAGCTATTCGGCACCTCGGTCACTATTAGTAACGACTGAATTTTACTTTTTTGGTCTTATATTGCCTAGAGATGCGTTCGTTATTTCATATATATATGTCCTGTTTGCAGCGTTTTATTTGCCACGTCCTGTACCCAGATATGCATCTATATATACAGGTAGTTGTAGGTATGTACATACATGTACGTATATATGCATATACTCATTTATTATTTGTATTATATATGTATATATATATATATATATATATATATATATATATATAT
>NC_068985.1:47620383-47621482 GCF_001194135.2 Octopus bimaculoides
TATATATATATATATATATATATATATATATATATATGTATATATATATATATATATATACACACACACATATGTTAGTATTACAATATAAAGTTTCACACACTTACACACACGCACACACCCATACACTCACATGCACTCACACATACATAAATATAAATTTGGAGGGTATATGAATGTAGCGAGCTTGCAGATCCGTAAGTCATTTGGATAGGATATCCAACAGCATAGATTTCGAATCTGTGTTGTGAATTCTCATCCCTCTGAACTCAACTTTGCCTTGCATTCTTTCGAGTTTGATCAAAAGAAATACTTATCTGCGAAGGTGAAATGACGGGAATGTTAGAGGGACAATCGAGCAAGGTGATTTGCACTGTCTCTTGTCGCTCTTAGCACGTGACAGAAACACTTGTGACGAAATTGGTACCAGGTTTCATCCCTTCAAGTGGGCGGCCTTCGTCTAGGACAAATATTGGCACAGTAGGAAGCAGACAGGTGACTGCAACTACCTTTTTTCTTTTTGATATATAGCTCCAACCACTACATGATTGTACAGCATAGGCGAACAATCCTAAAAATATAGAAATAGTCAACTGTTGCTCTATAAATATAATGGTTTCTAATTTTAGACATGACGACGGCAATTTTAAGGGAGGTGTATCAGTCAATACGATTGAACGCGGTACTTCATTAATATTTTATTGAGTCTCATGAGGACGGATGGCAAAGTTTTCCTCGGCAGCATTCGAACTCAGAACGTGAATAGCCGAAACAAATATTGCAAATCACTTAAATGTGATGCTCTGATGCATCTACAGCTCACTGCCTTATGTGCTACGTTAATAATTTTTGTTAATATAGGAAAAATTATGTAAATTAGGAAGAAGATCAGTTGCATAAAATTACCTCGAGGTGCTTTGCAGCCAAGTGGTTGCGAGTACAGTCCCAGTGAGTGGCACCTTGAGAAACTGTCCTCTACTATAGCTCTGAGTCGACTGATGCACAGTAAGTGAATTTAGTTGACAGAAACTTGTGGAAGCCCTTCGCATTTATCTTATGTGTACATATATATATATATATATATATATATATATATATA
>NC_068985.1:47621904-47628468 GCF_001194135.2 Octopus bimaculoides
ACAACAATATTTAGCAACCATTATGGAACATGAATGTTTTAAATCTGAAGATAATATTTAACAAAATTAGAGAATTTTTTTTTTAACTTGGCCAACGTGGTGTGCAACGTAGTGTGTGATACAGTTTCCACTTAATTGACTGCGGAAACGCTTCACCGTTAGAATTTGCTAATTCCGTCGTTTTTAAATATAGAACCGTTGTTGTTCTTCAGTGAAAATAAATCAATTTTTATAGGACTAAATTATACATGAAACACCAAATTTCCTCCTTGCCGATCTGTTATGCTCAACGAATTTTAAGTACGGTCGATCTAGAGAATTTGTTAGGTGATTCAGCACTACCTATACACGCATCCGTTTTTGAATAGTCATCGTAGATATAAGCAGACTTCAAAAGTCTTCTAAACGTATTCAGATAATTATTTTATTTATTTGTATTATTCATATATTTTAAACATGCAGAATTGTATTTTAGAAGAGGTCATTCGGACAAATAATTAAATTATAGGGAATAAATAAAATAATGTATTAATTTTGAAAATAGAAATATTTCCAATATCAGCTATAAATCATTTCGTTTGATGATAATATCAACTGTTTATAGGAAGTATCGATAGAGATAGCTTGAGATATATAAATCTAAAAAAAAGAACGAAATATACCAGTTGATTTCGAAAGAGGATATTTAATATTTTACTTACGAACGCGTAATTATACTATTGATAGGAATTTCTACATAGAAGATGGTAATTGAAGAAAGCTATTTGGCTTTATAATGCGAGGAGAGAAGTCAGTTCCTGATAGTCAATTGCATTGAATAGCTCATTGGGATCGTGACTCTATCCTTCAAACCGTCAGAATTCTTTCAAATTCTCTACAGTAATGACAAAACCATATAATTATGAAAAAGTTATAAACCTTTAAACGCTTGAAATTTTAGCCAACCAGAAGCCTCCGTTATCGACATTAAGAAATCGCAATCTTCAGGTGTTGCCAATATGAAAATATTAACTTACTGAAACCTTGAAAGATTTCTCTTTTCTTTCTTTCTTTTCTTCTTTTTGTTTTGGAAATAAATAAAAGCAAATTTATTGCAAGGAAATCTAAAAACACAACATTTAAATACGGAAAGGAAAAAGAAAATATAATGACATTTTCCAAAACGAGAATAGAAAGAAAAGACAATAATCACAAAACTGTGATATGCGCTCAGTGTTTCAAAGCGTAGCACGTTTCATTTCTTAGGTGCGACATGAGCTCAGAGAGATGCATAGTCGATGGTGGATCAATGAGTCTTACAGCGACATATATATCTTCGTTTGAGTCTAGCCCATGTGTATTCCACTTGCTGTGCGTCAATCCCCTTGATATACTCAACAACGTGCTTCGCAGTTCTATGCAAACATTTGTAGCCCGATACTAGTATACTCACCACAAGTAACTTTATATGGTTGTCTCCAATCGAATAGACAGCTGAATACACTCTATATTGTTGTTATAATCAATAGCTGCGCTATTGTAAATTCTAAACTTCTACACAAATAAACGAACAGTCAGCCAAGAATAAACAGGGCCAGTATTCTGAGCAGTCGATTTCCAATTTCCAGGCATATATCTTTCCAAGCAGTCAGATATTCACAACAGTTACGCTTGCTGCAGCGCCAATAAACTTTGTCATGAACTATTTTAATATTCATGGCATGTTACTTGTAACGCTTATTCTACCGTACCACTCCTTTGCCTTGAAAAAAATGTTTCATCATACTCCATTCCAAATCTTCACACAAATTTTCGAAATTCTTTCTCAAAACGCTCATTTTGGAAAATAGAAAAAATATTTAAAATAGAGAATAGAAACAACATGGCTTGTCGCATTGGGCCAAACATCTGATAAAATAAAGAATTTTAAATGACATGTTTACAGACAGATGAATAGTGACTTCGGGCAATTGGACAATAGAGCCTTACTATTGGTTGAAATTTCAGACCGTCAAATGTTTCTAACTTTTTTATTAAGAATTTCTATTAGGCGGCAAACCGGCAGAATCATCAGCATTCCAGATAAAAATGCTTTGCAGCATTCTCCCGCGTTTATACATTCAAATTATGCCGAGGTCGACTTTGTCGTTCATCTTTTCGGAGTCAACAAAATAAAAAAAACCTACTAGGATTGATGTAATCGACTAGCCACACATTTCAAAATTACTGACCTTCTGTTGAAAGTAGAAAGAAATTGATCAATGCCTTTGACTGCAGAAGCAAACTTTACATGAAAAATGAATACTGTTCTTATTTGCTTGCAAAGTTATATCAGTACAGGAAATTTGAAAACATTTTGACGATGTGAAGGAAACCGCTTAGATATGATCATTTGATTTTGACAACAGTGTATTAATGGTGTTCTCCTCTTGTGCTGGGAGGATAGATGACCTACATTCTTTGTACATAAGCGGTTTTTAAAAATTAATCATTTGTACAGAAAAAGACAAAACTGAAACTGCAGACCATTTCAAATAACATATTACAACACTTTACACCTAGGCATTTGCCGTTCAACACCGATCATCCTTGCACTATGATAATTCTTATGAAAAGCATTATAACCAAGACTATCGTATGTTTTTATTGGGGTAGAGTGTGTCTAAGATTACATTATCATGTTTCTTTATCTTTATTTTTTCCGGTAGAATAACAAATAAGGATGATTTGGTTGATATTTCAAACCGATATTTGCGTTTTCCCTCATAACTCGCAACAAGTTATTTATTTATCGAAGAGTGTAATACATGATTTTATCTTTTGTGCAATCAAATCTGTGACATTATTTAAATTGTCATTCATCACTGTTTATCTCTCTAATGACCTTGGGAAAACATAATAGTCGCAACTTTATATTCGGCTGTCCTTGAAATATAAGCATGTGACTCCTTCTTGAAGAAATCAATAATTCTCCTAGGAAATTGATAAATACTGCATAAGAAAATATAGCCCAATTTCTGGTTAGCACATTCTAGTTTTTAAATGCCAATTATGCGTTATTTATTATAGCGAACGTGGCCACGAAATTCATCCTTAAGTTTTTATCTCCAGTGCTACAAAAAAGCGCACTGACTAAAAAAAAAGGTGATATTCGGAGCATAATAGTAAACATAGCCAGTATCCTGTGTTTTCAGCTCAGTTTTTCTACTGTTCTTAAAACCTCTTGAAAGATGCATGACAGACACAAGCGTGACCTGAAGAACATTTCAGTTCGAATTATGACAGATCGAGCAACTCTGTAGACACGCATCCCTGTCAGCTCTGCTTTGATATGTCACTGAAGGATTTGCAGTAATTTTTGACTCATTTTATATATTATAAACTGCATTATACAAAGTGTTTGTAGTTTTTAAGAAAGTGGGAAGTAATTACTCTTTCTAACTGAGTAATACCACAAAACAGAGACTGACGCGCTCGTGGAGTTTATATTTTCAGTGTGAAAATTTAAATGGACGCAATGCGATGTCCAAAAGAGATAATAGAAGTAATAATACATACCATCATTGATCTGGTATCTTGATAAGTGATTAAATGGAGCACTTCTGAATAAGAATCACATAAATATAAAACGTTTCTAGAGTTTTCGGTGATTTGTGTAAAAATGAGAATTCTAATTAAATTATTGTATTTGTTTTATTCTTCATTTGGAATCTTAAACTAATTGTTAAATGTACTTTATGGTGATAGACATTGGACAAATCTTAATCTGTCAGGAGGAAAGGCAATACCCTTGGATATTTACAGACCCCAAGACGGTCGGGAGAGTGAGAAGGTATCGTCAAAGTGGGTACTTGGCGAGAATACTTGTGACAGAATGGACCCCGATAAAGGCCAATAAAATGCCTGGTGGTGCTGTAAAATTGGGCAATGGATTACCTCTAGTACCCACGATTTGGGTTTACAAACCTTGAGTTATTTTCATGTCTTAAATTCATGCTTCGAACTATTTAAATGTACGTTATTAAGATATTGATGTTTAGTCCTATGATTTAACAATCTTAGTTTCGATTTGTCCATTTTCTCAATGTAGTACATGACTTACGAAACATCTTGATTTTATAGTAAAAAGAAAAACAGAAAAAAAGAACTATTGGAAAATTACTCTGTAATCAACATTCCAAATTCTTGCCCTCCGATGAAAATCTGTATATATAAAATATTTACCCAAAGTGAACATACTCCGACGTTTAACGAGACAGCAGAGAAGTCGCTCGCAATTTACATTCTGACTCCATGACAAACATTCTCCAAGCCTGAGATTCTTAATATGCATACAATGAAAATGTCCAGTAAGTATTTAAGTAGATTTACTAGAATTAAATAGCTGATTCTAGTAAAAAGCAGTTTTTACGAAACTGTCCTTAATGGGTACTGCGAGTTTATGAGAGTCTGTCATGGAATCATATACGACATTTTATCGTCTTATCCGAACAAAAGTGGGGTCAAATATGTTAAAGATCACTGAAGACAGCAGTAAGCAAACACAGCCATGCAAAAATAGCAAAGAAATAATACTCATAATTTTCTTAACACTGTATGAAAGTCTTTCAGGCGTCGAATAGAATGTCTCGCAACAAGGTTGATTTCATACTACGGTGATTGTTATATATATACTACTAGTCAAGTACTAGTGATTATTCAACCTTGTTCTTTCTTTATTTTCCGCTTTGACAATAGACTAAATCTTAAAAGATGTATGCATAAACACATTCGATGGAAAACACGGAAAATGTCATCATATTCACCTCGATCATTCCACGACAAACAGATAGCAACTGTAATGTAACTCACTAGGTGCGTGCGTCGATCTAATAGAGAAAAGGGAGGAGGTATTTTTACAATGGCTCCGGAGAGAAGGAATTTTGAACATCGATGTAATTTGAACTGCAACGATAACAGCAGCGTGGCTAAATATCGCAAAGCATTTTATCTCATCAAATACTGCAAGATATTTATTTAATCCAATTGTTTGATTTAGGTTCTGATTACACGATAAAAAAAAAGTTCTCTTTAATACTGTCCTTGCCTTTGTTCGATAGAAAGGAAAAGTAAAGCTACAGATTCGGGATGGAGAGTGATTGAACTGATAGAGTACATGAATGATACAAATTATATCGACATCCAAACGATGAAAAGTAGACGACGTGACATGAATTTGAACTTAGAGTGTCTAGAAGCATAATTCACTACCGCAGGCATATTGTCTGGGGTACTATCGATTCTAAATGAGCGGTTACAATATATTTCGGAATTTTAATCTAGATAACACAGGAGGGATCTGGCATACACGTCTATATATATCTAGAACCAAACCAGAGGGGGGTTTTCTTGATGCCTCTGTCAATATTTTAAATTCCATTCACCATAGTCCAAGATTTGATCTTAATATTCCAAGTATATTATACCTATATTGCCTAAAGACGACTATCTATATATTATAAAAGAAGAAATATATTATATATATATATTGGCACCGAACGTTAAATACATTATTGGTTTTTATTTAGAACATCATTTATTTTTTACGAGGCAGAAGACCAAATCTTTGTAGGAAAGAATTATAAATGCTTTGAATCGATCCAGTGTAATATTGGTACTTATATTTTCTGGAAGCATAACAGATGAATACAATCACAGCTTGACTTTAAGTGAGTAACATGTGTCTAGTATCTAAAAAATATATCAACAGTAGCCAGAAGGCTTTAAGTTAATTGCACCACGGTGAAATAAAATAAAATAATCAGAATGAAATTGAAAAGTCTCTAGAACGCTGTCGGACCAAATGCTACCGGTCTTTCTAATTAAGAAAATATTTCAGCGATTGAACTAAAGCTCGCTTCGTAACTACAACATTCTAGGCTCGATCCCACTGCGTGGAATCTTAGGTTACATGTCGCTTTATTTATTCTCAATTTGCATCATTCACTGTGAATGAAATTGTGTAGATGGAACAAAGTATATATCCCACAACTATATGCATGAAGATACATACATAAATGAAAATATAGAAATCTGCACATGCACTAACTCCAAATACGACACATATATACACGTTCACGCAAAAATACCCTTTTGATGTGGTTGAAATTCCAAGGAGCCTCGGATCTAGGTTAGGAAACGGCTCTTTCATTACTGGCAAGAAATCTTGAAATAAAATTGAATAACATACATACATATATACATCCATACATACATACATAAACACACACACACATACATACAAACATACATACATACATACACACATACATACATACATACATAAACACACACACATACATACATACATACACACATACATACATACATACATACATACATACATACATACATAGATTCAAGCCATCAATGGAACTGTAAAGATACGTAAAACTTTCCAAACATTTAGCACATAAATACATATGCATGCATCTAGACATAAAAACGCATCCATAAAACAAACATAGAAATCTGCTCATACACTAACACCAAATACTGCACACACACACATATGCACAAATACCTAGATGATGTTGATAAAAGTTC
>NC_068985.1:47628478-47630312 GCF_001194135.2 Octopus bimaculoides
ACTAACACCAAATACTGCACACACACACATATGCACAAATACCTAGATGATGTTGATAAAAGTTCCAATGAAGGAGCCTTGAATCTATGTTAGAGTCCGGCTCTTTCTCTATGGACAAGAAATACAGAAATGAAACTGATTGATAACATACATAAGAGAAACGAGAATACCGACGCTGAATTATTGCGATATCTGGAGTTACTTTATTCAGATTACAAGTTCAGCTTTGTACACCAATCTTCTCAAAACCAGAAAGGAGAAAGCTAATTCGAAGACTACAGAACCAATCCACTATTGGAACTGTAAAAGAATCTGTAAAACTTTCCAGAAGGTTATCATTTAAGTATATATGAGCATGTCTAGATATGCAACTATATACATGAGAATACATACATAAAACAAAACATAGAAATCTGCACATGTACAGAATATCTTGTTGTTGATGTTGAAATTCCAGTGAGAAGCCATGTATCTAGGTTAGAAACCATCTCTTTCTATATTGGCAAGACATCTTGAAATAAAACTGTATAATGGCATACATACATATATAGATACATACATATGTACGTACATAACTCTGTGTGTGTATATAGAGACAAAGTGGATGTAAGAAATAAAATGAATAAAGAATGCTTGTGAGAATATTGGTTTCAGATTTTGGTACAAGGCCAGCAATTTCGGAGAGGAGTAAGTCTTTTTCATCGACTGATTCAGCTCAGCTGAAAGGCACAGTTGACCTCGGCAGAATTTGAACTCAGAACGTAGTGACGGACAAAATGCCGCTAAGCATTTCGCCCGGCCATGCTAACCATTCTAACTGCTCAGCGCCTTATGCGTGTGAGAATATTAAATGTAAGCCTATCCTTTCCTTTCTATGCTTCCTTTAGACTAACATCACTTGACTGACTGATTCTTTTCCCCTCCCACACTTCGATAACAAGAATATCCTGCGTGGAAGAAAATAAACCACACGTACAGATATGGAAGCCACTAATGCTAAAAATAATTGTATCGTTGTTTTTCTTTAACGCCTGTATTTGTGTCACCCAACCCTAAAATCTATAAAAAAACTATTTCAGTCATGTAAAGTTTTGCATAGTTATTCTATCACCCATACCATCACTAGTTTTCTAAGATTTTGGTGTTTATTTACTGTCTTTAGCGCTAACTAAACAACTCTACATTTGTGTAAAATTAGAAACAAGTACCCTGTTGCTAAGTGGCAACGTATCTTTGACTACCTTCTCTGTGACATATATCGTTAACAATTCATCTGTCTCACTAATTATGAAAAAGTCCGTAAAGATAAGGTCGGATGGAATTTAAAGTACTAATATGGTTTTCCATTTTTATGTTTATAATATAAAAATATTTTACAATTATCTTCGATAGATATATAGTTTCAGTTTTCAACTTGGGAAGAAAAGGGTAAGCTTCTCTTGTAAATTATGGATTTCACAGGTGTGGAAATGAGCCACTTCAAAAATCCCTGCTGTGACATAACAGGATCCAGCGGTGCAAGCAATGCTACAATTTTAAAGTGCTTTGGATGAGTAACAATATCTCTGCACTCAAATACGCGAATACGTATACACTTGCACTCATAAACACACAGACGAATGCCCACATAAGGCGTGCTTGTGTGTGTGTGTGTGTGTGTGCGTGTGTGTGTGTGTGTGTGAGTATCCATTAATCTAAGCATTTTGTTCTTTCTCGATTGCTATGTACATATATATAATCCAATTCATGCATGCACTCACACGCACACAGAAACAAACACACACATATACACACACTCTCAGAAACACACACGCGCGCCCACATATACATAGCC
>NC_068985.1:47630658-47634343 GCF_001194135.2 Octopus bimaculoides
TATATATATATATGCATATACACACACACATGCACACGCGGACACACACACACAAACATATATACATATATATATGCATATATACATACATACAGATAGATAGATAGATATGTACACACACGCACGTACACAAGTATATACGTACTGACACACACACAAAATTATAACTTTAATTCTACCGTAGTTATTCACCGTCCTCATAACACTAAATCACACAGAACCCACTCGTTATCAAAACACCAGAGTTCCTTTCACGGCAAATACGGATACATTATTCAGAAATATATTACTCAATACCCGTTTACGTTGCATTCCATCGTACTATATAGCATTATGCCTCTACGTCTCTTACTTCTCCACATCATATCATGTACATTTATGTATCTGTGTACGGTTGGGAGACTACACTCTATAATTGGTTATTACGTTTGTGGTTCGGTGCTCGGAGTTCGTAAAGATTTCCATTATACATAGTACAGTTCATTGAACCTAAACATCTGGTTTTGTTATGATATCTTTAGTACAGAGCGGTTTATGTTTTTCCTTTGTATGTGGTTATATCTGTCATATGTATAATTTGCATTAAACTCTGGGAACTGTGGTGGTTAAGTGTAGAGGCCTGAATCTAAGTGTGATATTAAAGATTAATCTTTCTATAATGTTTGAGGTTGTTCTTAGTATGGTTCGTCTTGGCTCTGTGAGATGCTGCTGCATTTGGATATTTGTTGGAATGAAAAATTGATGTGTAAATATCCAGTTTTTTAGATTCTGCAAGTTAGATACAGATGAAAAGCAAAGTAGACAGTGCTATTAGTTTTATAGTATCTACGAAATTCGGATGAGTGTTTCTTTCCTTGTGTTTTCAATACTTCAAACGGGCCTAATTACTTCATCGTTAAATACAGGGTGCCTCGAGTATTTTAAACCTAGTGCCGACTATTCCTTTCCAGATATGAATATAGTCAAATTATTCTAAAGATAAAAAGAAAAAAACGGCGAGGCGTGTGTGTGTGAGAGAGAGAGAGTGAGAGATAGAAAGAGAAAGAGAGACAGAGAGAGGGAGAGAGCGAGAGAGAGATAGGGAGAGAGCGAGAGAGAGAGAGAATATTTATCCTAGTACTTTATTGATATTTACTTTACCATACTTGAAATGGTAAATAACAAACTCACACAGGCAGGATTTGAATAGAGATCCGGAAAGAATACCGGAAAGACAAGTGTTCGACGTTATCGTGTCTCTACCAAATCGCAATCTTCAGATATGCTGTTTTATCATTTCCTGATGTTTTAGTACTTTTAGATCTCAACACTACATTTTATAGTCTGGTGGAAAGAATGAAGACGGTAAAGTTATCAATCCTATCGGCCTTCTCGAAAGGCTTGAAAAGTCACGTGAACTTCCCATGAAGCTCCCCCATCACTGACATTCATGCAAAAATATTAATACCACGGGAAGTCAACAAATCTCACCAAACTTATTTTTAGGTTGGCTACACTGCCTTCAAGGATCGCTTACTAAAAGCTGGTACACTTCTGGTTACGTGACTGACGTTTGACTTTGATCGTTTCAGCTTTCTTTGTGGGACTAAATATGGCCGCCCCGCTGGCAGTGTGCACCAAGGAAGAACAGAGATCAATGCACCGATTTCTCTGCTCTTAAGGTGTGTCAGGGGCTGGAATTCATCGTAGGCTTTCTGTACAATCAGGGAACAGCGCCCTATTGCGTAGAAGTGTATGCCTGGATCGAGAATTTTAACAAAATGGCCGGATATGCGTGCAGCACGAAAAGAGAGTAAGACGCTCATCAACCTCTGCCTATTCATCTGGCGAACCGATGAATCACAATTGATGAGATGGCATGTTCTCTGCAACTTAATCCTGGTTCTGCATGCGAAATCATCCACACGCTTCGATTCCGTAAAATCTGTGTGAGATGGGTACTAAGAGAACTTACAGAAACACATGTGCGCAATTGTATAGAGATCTGCCGACGCTTACTCGACCTGTACAAGTATGAAGGCGAAGATTTTTAGAGACAAAGGAGATGAGATATGGGTCCATGGATTTGAGCCACAATCCCATAGACAGAGTATGGTGTGAAAACGCCTGAAATCGTTAGCCAAAAGAAATTCAAGTTTCAAACTTCTGTAGAAAAGGGGATGCGGGCTGAATTTTGGGACGCAAAAGGAATTATATTGGAGCACTACCTGGAAAAGGAGTCTACAGTCACCAGTGTGAGCTACAGTGAAATGCTGGCCAAAAAACTGAAACCAGCAATTCCCACCAAATACGGACTCTTGTCAAAGCAACTGTAATTGTTGCACGACATTGCACACCCACATAAATATGCATGTATGTGTGTGTGTATGTATGAGTATATATATATATATATATATATATATATATATATATATATATACTCATGTGTGTGTATGCACGTGTGCATGTGTCTGTGTGTATACATATATATACATATACACATGCACACAAATACATCCCAAAAAGCCGGCCTTCGAGTATCATAAAATTGAAGAACCTATAAAAAATTAAAACAAGAGGTAACATCAATAATTCTTTATTTCCATAAACAAAATTTATCTTTCAAAAGTTTCCCGTGTTAAAACTTCATCCGGGCTTTTCATTTCATATTTTTGTCTTTCGGTATATCGTTTCCCCATATTTCCGACCTTGATTTGCCAGCTTTCTACACTGAGAACGTCGTTTCAATGAAACTTAATATAATTTTGACTTTCAAAAAACCCTTCATAAGAAAAAGCATGTTTTTATTATCTTGAATGAGATCCATGGATTCCGTCTGGAGGAGAAGCATTTGATAAATAATAAAACTGAACGTTAGAAGCATTCTGTCCCAAACCAATACAAACATACATAAGTAAATGTTAAAGGAATAAACCTAATGTTAATGCTGTATCTAATTTCTGAATTGTTTAAATATGGTTATTCAACCAACATCTAGTTGTTTGCTCTCCAATACATCTTCCATTTTATACTTCTTCTATCACATTTTGCATGCTGGACTAAGTAAAGTCTTTATAGTCTGGTGAGAATTTTGTCACAGGTTAATGAATGAACATAGCGCAAAAAGTCTTCTCTCAGAGTTACTCTGTTTCCGAATATGTGCCTTTCAATGGATGTGCTCCTGAAGGAGCTGGGCTTCTAAGACAGCAAACCATACGGACGGACACACACACGCGCACGTGAACACACACACACACGCACGTGAACACACACACACACACACACACACACACACACACACACACACATGTATATATACATACAGAGCCGAATTAAGACCCGTTGAGGCCCTAAGCACTTAAAATATTTATTGCCCCCATAAAGATTATATAATTAAAAATACAATGACAAACCATGAAATATATTTTTATTTTTCAAAACGAAACAAAACAGTAAGAGGGGAAAATAATGTTTATTTTTGTATACTTCCACTTTATTTATATTTGAAAAGTTTCATCCTACTATTTTGAATTGCAAAGTCTTTGATCAGATCCTCAAAATTAATCTTATGTAACACATTAGCATCTATACTTAGTAACGATAAACGCATCCCGAATATTATTTTAACAAGTTTAAAGTGACTTTTAGGGTGCCGTAAAGCCCTAAGCCCATGCCTATTTTGCTTAATAGTTAACCAGCGGTGTAG
>NC_068985.1:47634408-47635166 GCF_001194135.2 Octopus bimaculoides
ATATATATATATATATATATATAATTTTATTTAAAAGAGTTCCAACTCTGTTTTTTATGTTTTTTATTTATATTCTTGTAAAATTTATGTGGGATATAGAATATGGAATATATAATATATAATATATAATATAACAAAAGATGGATGGTACAATGAAATGAAGTATTGAATGTCTTATTGAATATATGGAATATGTCTTATTGAATATATGAAATATTGAGTGTTCAATATAAAGGATTAAATTTACAAATATATAAAGGCTAATACGTATTTTCTATACCTTGTGGTATTTCATCATGGCCGGTATGACAGACTGTAACAGACTGTAATAGACTGGCTGGTTTTCTGTCTATACCTATTCCTTTGGACAGCAGCAGTGTGTGTTTGGCTATTTTTACAGTTGATGTGAAGTTTATTTTTAGAAATGATGACATTTGATAGATTTTTTGTGTTTTGGTTATAGGGATAAGACTTTTGAACACCAGTAGGTGTTTGGCTATTTTTAGAAATGATGACATTTGAGAGATTTTTTGTGTTTTAGTTATAGGGATAAGATTTTTAAACCCCAAGTAGGATAAATTTAATCATTCTTTGTTAAGAGTAGGTTTGAATTTCTTAATAAAGTCTTTTTCTTTGCATTTTCTCTCAATTTCATTCCGGTTGTAAAGTTTATGGAATGGAAATATAATAAAGGTTTGATAACCACATGTTGCCAGATGGTTACTCAGTGGTATTTGGCGGACTTCTGGGTTTTTAAT
>NC_068985.1:47637709-47638178 GCF_001194135.2 Octopus bimaculoides
ATATATATATATATATATATATACATAGAGAGAGAGAGAGAGAGAGAGAGAGAGAGAGAGAGTTTGGACGGATCGATAGGAGGTTCACTGAGGAGGCGAATGTTTTTAGGTAATACAACAATGCGCCGCGTCTTGGACCACTATTATTTAGTGAACTTGCTTTGATAGAAACTCTATTAAAGCCTGTAGGTTACTTTTACCTGTAATTCAAATGCACAGCCCTGTCACACATTGTGTCACGTTGACCTGCCTGAGAATTGTCGTAAACGTAAAAGTGCTTGTACAACAGGAGCCTCTTACATTCTAATTTAATGAGCAGGTAATTCAGTTGATCTAACGATTGAATACTCCTCTTCGAAACCAGTGTAGAACCATCTAAACATATGCAATTAAATACGAATAAATATATATATGTATTTCAATATTTATACACACACTCATACATTCATATATATATATATATATATAT
>NC_068985.1:47639051-47640975 GCF_001194135.2 Octopus bimaculoides
TATATATATATATATATATATATATATATATATGCATAAATATATATATTTATACACACACACACACACACACACACACATATATATATATGTATATATATATATATTAAGTATGTATTTACATATATTTCATAGATATGCAATATGTATTTATGTATATGTAATACACGCACACACACACGCGCGCACACACACACACATACACACACACACACACACACACACACAAACCCATGACCAGAAAGAGAGAGTGGGAAACTAGGATTTGTTAATACACACACAATCGTGTGTGTGTTTCACTTAAATGCGTAAATATCGCCGATGACTCATTCGCACCACAAAAAAACACACACATATGTATGCACGTACTACATACTATATCTTCGTAGACATATAAACATAGAATGCAAACATATACAAAAAGTGCAGAAAGAAAAGAATCGGCGGTTAAATGAATACGTTGTGTAACTGAAGAGTAGTTTCAAACACCGATATATGTGAGTAGAAATTGTTACTCAGCTAAATAAACATCTATTGCAAGTATTCCGTGCTGTTTCTCCTGTGTAAACTACACTAGATATCGCTGTTAAGCTATGTCTGAGACAAGGTGACTAAATCTTTGGAAATGCTCATCACATTAGTCGTTGTCGAGAGGACGTTTTTCTCTAGCTCATCTGTTTACTCATATATGTTCAATAGTTCAATATCCAGAGCTAGGTATTATGTTATTGTGTTATGATAGCAGTCAGAAAATACCATGTACTGCGATAGTAAAGATACTTAGAAGGCGAAAATTATTTTAAAATCTAGTCCTAGTTTTGGAAAATACAGTTTAAAATTTAAATATGTAGGTATATTCTGATATAACAGCAATGTGTAACAATATTCAGGAAATTAGGTATTTATTCTCCTATTCTTGTACTTGTTTCAGTCAATGAACTGCGGGTATCCTGCTGCTGGATCAACACTGGTCGTCAGGCGGTGTGGGGAAAACACAAACGCGCGCGCGCATGCTTTCACGCATACACAAGTATATGCGCACACTCAAACACACATACACGCACATTTATGTTTGTGAAAGCTTCCATACAGTTTCCGTTAGTCAGATACACTCACAAAGCATTGGCCTCCAGAGCCTGTAATTGAAATCTCTGGCTATAGTGCCGCGCATTGAGACTAAACCCGAAGTCTTGTGGTTGAGAAACGAACTTCTTAAACATACAACCATAATCATGCCTGTCGTCTTGGTATCTTTTCCTTTGTTTAATAAGCAAAAATCAACATGTATTGTAAAGTTACATATTTCTTCGAAATGTGTATAAAATGACAAGCCATCAGACTACAAATATTCCACTCATCTGCAAAACTAGAATATTAGATTTAGAATTGAACAGTACATCTGGAGCTATCGCATCATACGTTTAAGTATATAAGTATGCATATAAACGCACATATACGTAAATATATTTAAAGTCAATATTTGTACTTTTAATTACGTTACACACACACACACACGCACACACACACACACACACATGCACACACACATACACACACACACACACACACACATATATATATATATATATACTTACTCATATCAAAGGGAAATGGAAATTAATTAAAATTATCACTTCCAAGTGGCTTAGCGTATGAAAGTTTAGTCCAAAGACTATGAATTACTCATAAGTCATAAGGTACAGTGTATATTTAAATATACACTGTACCTTATGAGTATATATATATATATATATATATATATGTATATATGTGTGTGTGTCTGTGTATACATATATGATATGCATATTGTATAAAAATATATATGTGTGTGTGTGTGTGTGTGTGTGTGTGTGATATACTTGAAATGACCAATTTTAAATAATATTGGATTTTACTCACAAGGTATTGGAATCTTATATGTATA
>NC_068985.1:47640985-47643587 GCF_001194135.2 Octopus bimaculoides
TCTGCCTAAATAATGGATCTACAAATGCAATATACCTGTATATTTCACATGTATTTTCTTCCTAAATTTCCGACCTTGTGCCTAAAGTATAAAAGAATGTGTGTGTGTGTGTGTGTGTGTGTGTGTGTGTGTGTGTGTGTGTGTGTGTGTGCGTGTATGTTTGTTTGTGTGTGTGAGAGAGAGAGAGAGTGAGAGTACGTGTGTATATGTGAGTACGAGTGCGAATAAGGAGGCGAACTGGCAGAATTGTTAGCACACCATGCAAAATGACTTGCAGCATTTCGTCTGTCTTTCCGATCTGAGTTCACTTTCCGACGAGGTCCACTTTGGCTTTCATCTTTTTGGTGTTCATAAAGTAAGTACCAGCTGATCATTAGGGTCAATGTAATTGATTTAGCACCTCCCACGAAATCGCTATCCTTGTGCCAACATTTAAAACCAATATTGAGTGTGTGAATATATATTTTATATATTTATGTTCTCACATGTAGGTCTCGTATATTTGCATAACCCTCGCCATACATACACACAGACACAAACACATACACACACTTACATATATGCACACACGTATATTTGTGCGACTGTATGTGTGTATGTGCATATGTATGTATGTATGTAAGTATGTATGTATTATGTGTATGATGCACTGTGACATCATATTGCACTAATAGACACCTTCGCAATTCTAATTAGTATTTCATTAGTAGTGTGTATCCCGCTGGCTTAAGAAGAGATGCTTGCAATGTGATTTTGCTTGCATGCAGCATCGGCGTATTTCCGAATCGGCTTGAGGACGGTAGTAGGCACATATTTCAAAGACATCTTATAGGTTAATAATGAATTGGATTGGACAATGTCCAATGGTGAGGGGCAAAATTCGATAAGCACACAATGATACTATAGGCAAGTATGACGAACAAAGCATTACCAAAGACTTTAAAATCGCAACAGAAATGCATACATAAGGCGTAGTTAAACATGGAAACACACGTGCACACAAACAAGCATACAATGGTATATACGTATACATATGTGTGTGTGTGTGTGCATGTAGATACATGTACATATATATACATATATATATACATGTGTGTACATATGTATATACCTCCCCAAACACATATACACATATTTATATATGTTTTCATATGTATACACGTATGTACAGATTCATACGCAGGTAATATACATGCGTACGCACAAATAAATAAAAAATAGACATATATTTATGAATATGTACCGATGTACCGATATCTATCTATCTATCTATCTATCTATCTATCTATCTATCTATCTATCTATCTATCTATCTCTATATATGTACACATACGCACACACACACATGTGCATAATTGTACATAGCATATGAATATTTGTGTATACATATCTGAGTGTGTGTGCGCCTATGTGCGTTAGATTGCGAGTGCGTGTGCGAGTACGTGTGTGTGTACATAATGTATGGAATGTATGTGTGTGTGTATACATATATATATGCATACACGCACGCACGCACATACTCACAGGTACGCACATATACGCCTACACAAGCCCCACACACAACCCCCTACACACAACACACGCATACACTAATTCACATACACACACACATATACATACACACAATATATATACACATACGCACACAAACATACACATACGCATACACATATAGACACATACACACACACTCTCACAACTACACGCATATACACATACACACGCACATGCATACACGCGCAAAAATGCACCTATACCCACGCACATGCACACACATGTACACACCCACATACACTCACACGCACACACATATATACACACGCACACACATATATAAACACGCACACACACATACACACACACGCAAATGAACCCACACACACAGAGCACACACTCATACATACACGCACACAATTATACATACATGTGCATACACACGTAATACAAGCACACGCACACGCACACAGAGTTAAATACAATTACTCCACAGACATAACCTTACGCGTACACACATACATACATACATACACACACATACAAAACACACATACAAAACACACACACACACATTACACCTACATATACGCACACACACATACATCAAACTACCAGTACCTTTCTACTGACCATTCTCATCTCCTACGCACATGTCTAGGTAGGCACTCAACAAGCAGCCACTCCTACCAAAATTCTTACTATAAATTCTTCCTATGACCTTAAACGATACTAAGTACGACCACACACATACAAAAACAGCCACAACCACACACACACGCACACACACATACACATGTTATCATTACACACACACACACATACATACCACCTTCTTTTGCACTCTCCTGTCTTTGAAAGAACATTTTCTTCATCCTTTCCCTTCCGGTCAGTTCAATATGTGACCACGTGTGTATCGTTAGCGATTTTATTTTTCCGTCTTCCGTTCTTTGGACTTTTTCTATATTTCTCATGAAGAGCTCCGCTGGAAACGTGAAATCCTCTTTCTTTTCTTTCTTTTCCTGAGCGTCCAATAGCACTGTACTTATTCGACGTCCTCGTATTGTTGTTTTTTTTCTTGCTTGTTCATGTTTAGATTGACTATATA